>NC_069504.1:1149044728-1149150997 GCF_027579735.1 Bombina bombina
GTGCATGTGTCTTTAGAAATTTGTGTGTTCAGTATTGTATTGCTAACATTGCTACCAGATGGCTAAAGACAAGTGCATGCTTCAAAATAAATGTGATGAATATTGTCCTCTAATAATCCAATAGTGTATTATGTGTTAGGATTTGTGCAGCCAAGAACATTTCTTACCGAATCAGGGAAATTAGTTTCCCCAGTTATTTGTTGCACTATTCTATATTGTTTTAGCTTAACACATAATAAATACTGAAATTTAGCTAAACATTAACATTCATTGTTGTTAAAACAAATGTATATGTTAAAAGCTGACCTGTAGCTAGAATACTGACCTTAACAAGCTCTAGAGGGCGCACTAACCTGATCCTCTTCTTGCCAGGGCCCCAGCTTAATGCTCTTGTTTCCCTAGAAGCCGAGCACGCTAAGCCTCCTGTTAGCGCGGCTGGGCTCTGGCAAGATGACGATCAGATTAATGCTCTTGTTTCCCTAAAAGTCAAGCACGCTAAGCCTCCTGTTAGCGCGGCTGGGCTTTGGCAAGATGACGATCAGATTAATGCTCTTGTTTCCCTAAAAGTCAAGCACGCTAAGCCTCCTGTTAGCGCGGCTGGGCTCTGGCAAGATGACGATCAGGTTATCGATCTTGCTTCCCTAAAAGCCAAGCACGCTAAGCCTCCTGTTAGTGCGGCTGGGCTTTGGCAAGATGACGATCAGATTAATGCTCTTGTTTCCCTAGAAGCCGAGCACGCTAAGCCTCCTGTTAGCGCGGCTGGGCTCTGGCAAGATGACGATCAGATTAATGCTCTTGTTTCCCTAGAAGCCGAGCACGCTAAGCCTCCTGTTAGCGCGGCTGGGCTCTGGCAAGATGACGATCAGATTAATGCTCTTGTTTCCCTAAAAGCCAAGCACGCTAAGCCTCCTGTTAGTGCGGCTGGGCTTTGGCAAGATGACTATCAGATTAATGCTCTTGTTTCCCTAGAAGCCGAGCACGCTAAGCCTCCTGTTAGTGCGGCTGGGCTCTGGCAAGATGACGATCAGATTAATGCTCTTGTTTCCCTAAAAGCCAAGCACGCTAAGCCTCCTGTTAGCGCGGCTGGGCTCTGGCAAGAAGACGATCAGGTTATCAATCTTGTTTCCCTAGGAGCCGAGTACGCTAAACCTCCTGTTAGCACGACTAGGCTATGACAAGATGACGATCAGGTTATCGATCTTTTTTCCCTAGAAGCCGAGCACCATAAGCCTCCTGTTAGCGCGGCTGGGCTCTGGCAAGAAGACAATCAGGTTATCGATCTTGTTTCCCTAGGAGCCGAGTACATTAAGCCTCCTGTTAGCACGGCTGGGCTCTGGCAAGAAGACGATCAGGTTATCAATCTTTTTTCCCTAGAAGCCGAGCACGCTAAGCCTCCTGTTAGCGCGGCTGGGCTCTGGCAAGAAGACGATCAGGTTATCGATCTTTTTTCCCTAGGAGCCGAGTACATTAAGCCTCCTGTTAGCGCGGCTGGGCTCTGGCAAGAAGACGATCAGGTTATCGATCTTGTTTCCCTAGGAGCCGAGTACATTAAGCCTCCTGTTAGCACGGCTGGGCTCTGGCAAGAAGACGATCAGGTTATCTATCTTTTTTCCCTAGAAGCCGAGCACGCTAAGCCTCCTGTTAGTGCGGCTGGGCTCTGGCAAGATGATCAGGTTATCGATCTTGTTTCCCTAGGAGCCGAGTACGCTAAGCCTCTTGTTAGCGCGACTGGGCTATGGTAAGACGACGATCAGGTTATCGATCTTGTTTCCCTTGAAGCCGAGCACACTAAGCCTCCTGTTAGTACGGCTGGGCTCTGGCAAGAAGACGATCAGGTTATCGATCTTGTTTCCCTAGGAGCCGAGTACGCTAAACCTCCTGTTAGCACGACTAGGCTATGACAAGACGACGATCAGGTTATCGATCTTGTTTCCCTAGGAGCCGAGTACACTAAGTCTCCTGATAGCACTACTGGGCTCTGGCAAAACGACGATCAGGTTATCGATCTTGTTTCCCTAGGAGCTGAGTACGCTAAGCCTCCTGTTAGTACGGCTGGGCTATGGCAAGATGATAATCAGGTTAATGCTCTTGTTTCCCTAGGAGCCGAGCACACTAAGCCTCCTGTTAGCGCGGCTGGGCTCTGGCAAGATGATCAGGTTATCGATCTTGTTTCCCTAGGAGCCGAGTACGCTAAACCTCCTGTTAGCACGACTAGGCTATGACAAGACGACGATCAGGTTATCGATCTTGTTTCCCTAGGAGCCGAGTACACTAAGCCTCCTGTTAGCACGGCTGGGCTCTGGCAAGAAGACGATCAGGTTAGCGCTCTTGTTTCCCTAGAAGCTGAGTACGCTAAGCGTCCTGTTAGCACGACTGGGCTATGGCAAGATGACAATCAGGTTAGTGCTCTTGTTTCCCTAAAAGCCAAGCACGCTAAGCCTCCTGTTAGCACGACTGGGCTCTGGCAAGCTGACGATCAGGTTATCGATCTTGCTTCCCTAGGAGCCGAGTACGCTAAGCCTCCTGTTAGCACGACTGGGCTATGGCAAGACGACGATCAGGTTATCCATCTTGTTTCCCTAGGAGCTGAGTACTCTAAGCCTCCTGTTAGCACGGTTCAGCTCTGGCAAAAAGTCGATCAGGTTAGCGCTTGTTTCCCTAGGACCCGAGCACACTAACGGCTAGATTTAGAGTTCGGCGGTAGCCGTCAAAACCAGCGTTAGAGGCTCCTAACGCTGGTTTTGGGCGCCCGCTGGTATTTGGAGTCAGTGATTAAAGGGTCTAACGCTCACTTTTCAGCCGCGACTTTTCCATACCGCAGATCCCCCTACGCCATTTGCGTAGCCTATCTTTTCAATGGGATCTTTCTAACGCTGGTATTTAGAGTCGTTTCTGCAGTGAGCGTTAGAGCTCTAACGACAAGATTCCAGCCGCCTGAAAATAGCAGGAGTTAAGAGCTTTCTGGCTAACGCCGGTTTATAAAGCTCTTAACTACTGTACCCTAAAGTACACTAACACCCATAAACTACCTATGTACCCCTAAACCGAGGTCCCCCCACATCGCCGCCACTCGATTAAAATTTTTAACCCCTAATCTGCCGACCGCCACCTACGTTATACTTATGTACCCCTAATCTGCTGCCCCTAACACCGCCGACCCCTGTATTATATCTATTAACCCCTAACTTGCCCCCCACAACGTCGCCGCAAGCTACTTAAAATAATTAACCCCTAATCTTCCGACCGCAAATCGCCGCCACCTACGTTATCCCTATGTACCCCTAATCTGCTACCCCTAACATCGCCGACCCCTATGTTATATTTATTAACCCCTAATCTGCCCCCCACAACGTCGCCGACACCTACCTACACTTATTAACCCCTAATCTGCCGAGCGGACCTGAGCGCTACTATAATAAAGTTATTAACCCCTAATCCGCCTCACTAACCCTATCATAAATAGTATTAACCCCTAATCTGCCCTCCCTAACATCGCCGACACCTACCTTCAATTATTAACCCCTAATCTGCCGACCGGAGCTCACCGCTATTCTAATAAATGTATTAACCCCTAAAGCTAAGTCTAACCCTAACACTAACACCCCCCTAAGTTAAATATAATTTTTATCTAACGAAATAAATTAACTCTTATTAAATAAATAATTCCTATTTAAAGCTAAATACTTACCTGTAAAATACATCCTAATATAGCTACAATATAAATTATAATTATATTATAGCTATTTTAGGATTAATATTTATTTTACAGGCAACTTTGTAATTATTTTAACCAGGTACAATAGCTATTAAATAGTTAAGAACTATTTAATAGTTACCTAGTTAAAATAATTACAAATTTACCTGTAAAATAAATCCTAACCTAAGATATAATTAAACCTAACACTACCCTATCAATAAAATAATTAAATAAACTACCTACAATTACCTACAATTAACCTAACACTACACTATCAATACATTAATTAAACACAATTGCTACAAATAAATAAAATTAAATAAACTATCTAAAGTACAAAAAATAAAAAAGAACTAAGTTACAGAAAATAATAAAATATTTACAAACATAAGAAAAATATTACAACAATTTTAAACTAATTACACCTACTCTAAGCCCCCTAATAAAATAACAAAGCCCCCCAAAATAAAAAATTCCCTACCCTATTCTAAAATACAAATATTACAAGCTCTTTTACCTTACCAGCCCTGAACAGGGCCCTTTGCGGGGCATGCCCCAAGAATTTCAGCTCTTTTGCCTGTAAAAAAAAACATACTATACCCCCCCCCCAACATTACAACCCACCACCCACATACCCCTAATCTAACCCAAACCCCCCTTAAATAAACCTAACACTACCCCCCTGATGATCTTCCTACCTTGTCTTCACCATGCCAGGTTCACCGATCCGTCCTGGCTCCAAGATCTTCATCCAACCCAAGCGGGGGCTAGACATCCACTGAAGAAGTCCAGAAGAGGGTCCAAAGTCTTCCTCCTATCCGGCAAGAAGAGGACATCCGGACCGGCAAACATCTTCTCCAAGCGGCATCTTCTATCTTCTTCCATCCGATGACGACCGGCTCCATCTTGAAGACCTCCAGCGCGGATCCATCCTCTTCTTCCGACGACTAGACGACGAATGACGGTTCCTTTAAGGGACGTCATCCAAGATGGCGTCCCTCGAATTCCGATTGGCTGATAGGATTCTATCAGCCAATCGGAATTAAGGTAGGAATTTTCTGATTGGCTGATGGAATCAGCCAATCAGAATCAAGTTCAATCCGATTGGCTGATCCAATCAGCCAATCAGATTGAGCTCGCATTCTATTGGCTGATCGGAACAGCCAATAGAATGCGAGCTCAATCTGATTGGCTGATTGGATCAGCCAATCGGATTGAACTATATTCTGATTGGCTGATTCCATCAGCCAATCAGAAAATTCCTACCTTAATTCCGATTGGCTGATAGAATCCTATCAGCCAATCGGAATTCGAGGGACGCCATCTTGGATGACGTCCCTTAAAGGAACCGTCATTCGTCGTCTAGTCGTCGGAAGAAGAGGATGGATCCGCGCTGGAGGTCTTCAAGATGGAGCCGGTCGTCATCGGATGGAAGAAGATAGAAGATGCCGCTTGGAGAAGATGTTTGCCGGTCCGGATGTCCTCTTCTTGCCGGATAGGAGGAAGACTTTGGACCCTCTTCTGGACTTCTTCAGTGGATGTCTAGCCCCCGCTTGGCTTGGATGAAGATCTTGGAGCCAGGACGGATCGGTGAACCTGGCATGGTGAAGACAAGGTAGGAAGATCATCAGGGGGGTAGTGTTAGGTTTATTTAAGGGGGGTTTGGGTTAGATTAGGGGTATGTGGGTGGTGGGTTGTAATGTTGGGGGGGGGGGTATAGTATGTTTTTTTTTACAGGCAAAAGAGCTGAAATTCTTGGGGCATGCCCCGCAAAGGGCCCTGTTCAGGGCTGGTAAGGTAAAAGAGCTTGTAATATTTGTATTTTAGAATAGGGTAGGGAATTTTTTATTTTGGGGGGCTTTGTTATTTTATTAGGGGGCTTAGAGTAGGTGTAATTAGTTTAAAATTGTTGTAATATTTTTCTTATGTTTGTAAATATTTTATTATTTTCTGTAACTTAGTTCTTTTTTATTTTTTGTACTTTAGATAGTTTATTTAATTTTATTTATTTGTAGCAATTGTGTTTAATTAATTTATTGATAGTGTATTGTTAGGTTAATTGTAGGTAATTGTAGGTAGTTTATTTAATTATTTTATTGATAGGGTAGTGTTAGGTTTAATTATATCTTAGGTTAGGATTTATTTTACAGGTAAATTTGTAATTATTTTAACTAGGTAACTATTAAATAGTTCTTAACTATTTAATAGCTATTGTACCTGGTTAAAATAATTACAAAGTTGCCTGTAAAATAAATATTAATCCTAAAATAGGTATAATATAATTATAATTTATATTGTAGCTATATTAGGATTTATTTTACAGGTAAGTATTTAGCTTTAAATAGGAATTATTTATTTAATAAGAGTTAATTTATTTCGTTAGATAAAAATTATATTTAACTTAGGGGGGTGTTAGTGTTAGGGTTAGACTTAGCTTTAGGGGTTAATACATTTATTAGAATAGCGGTGAGCTCCGGTCGGAAGATTAGGGGTTAATAATTGAAGGTAGGTGTCGGCGATGTTAGGGAGGGCAGATTAGGGGTTAATACTATTTATGATAGGGTTAGTGAGGCGGATTAGGGGTTAATAACTTTATTATAGTAGCGCTCAGGTCCGCTCGGCAGATTAGGGGTTAATAAGTGTAGGTAGGTGTCGGCGACGTTGTGGGGGGCAGATTAGGGGTTAATAAATATAACATAGGGGTCGGCGATGTTAGGGCAGCAGATTAGGGGTACATAGGGATAACGTAGGTGGCGGCGGTTTACGGAGCGGCAGATTAGGGGTTAAAAGTGTAATGCAGGGGTCAGCGATAGCGGGGGCGGCAGATTAGGGGTTAATAAGTGTAAGGTTAGGGGTGTTTAGACTCGGGGTACATGTTAGGGTGTTAGGTGCAGACTTAGGAGGTGTTTCCCCATAGGAAACAATGGGGCTGCGTTAGGAGCTGAACGCTGCTTTTTTGCAGGTGTTAGGTTTTTTTTCAGCTCAAACAGCCCCATTGTTTCCTATGGGAGAATCGTGCACGAGCACGTTTTTGATGCCGGCCGCGTCCGTAAGCAACTCTGGTATCGAGAGTTGCATTTGCGGTAAAAATGCTCTACGCTCCTTTTTTGGAGCCTAACGCAGCATTTGTTTGAACTCTCGATACCAGAGTTAAATTTATGGTGCGGCCAGAAAAAAACCCGCGGAGCGTTAACAGCCCTTTTACCGCCGAACTCTAAATCTAGCCGTTAGCCTCCTGTTAGCATGGCTGGACTCTGGCAAGAGGTCGATCAGGTTAGCGCTCTTGTTTTCCTAGGAGCCGAGCATGCTAAGCCTCCTTTTAGCACGACTGGGCTATGGCAAGACGACGATCAGGTTAATGCTCTTGTTTCCCTAAAAGCCAAGCACACTAAGCCTCCTGTTAGCACAGCTGGGCTATGGCAAGACGACGATCAGGTTAGCGCTTTTGTTTCCCTAGGAGTCAAGCACGCTAAGGCTCCTGTTAGCACAGCTGGGCTCTGGCAAGATGACGATCAGGTTAGCGCTTTTGTTTCCCTAGGAGTCGAGCACGCTAAGCCTCCTGTTAGCACAGCTGGGCTATGGCAAGACGACGATCAGGTTAGCGCTCATGTTTCCCTAGGAGCCTAGTATGCTAAGCCTCCTGTTAGCACGGCTGGGCTCTGGCAAGACAGCAATCATGTTTTCGCTCTCATTTCCCTAGGAGCCGAGCACGCTAAGCCTCCTGTTAGCACGGCTGGGTTCTGGCAAGAAGACGATCAGGTTAGCGCTCTTGTTTTCCTAGGAGTCAAGCACGCTAAGGCTCCTGTTAGCACAGCTGGGCTCTGGCAAGATGACGATCAGGTTAGCGCTTTTGTTTCCCTAAGAGCTGAGCATGCTAAGCCTCCTGTTAGCACGGCTAGGTTCTGGCAAGACGACGATCAGGTTAGCGCTCATGTTTCCCTAGGAGCCTAGTATGCTAAGCCTCCTGTTAGCATGACTGGGCTCTGGCAAGAAGGCGATCAGGTTAGCGCTCTTGTTTCCCTAGGAGCCGAGCACGCTAAGCCTCCTGTTAGCACGGCTGGGTTCTGGCAAGAAGACGATCAGGTTAGCGCTCTTGTTTTCCTAGGAGCCGAGCACGCTAAGCCTCCTGTTATCATGACTGGGCTCTGGCAAGAAGACGATCAGGTTATCGCTCTTGTTTCCCTAGGAGCCGAGCACGCTAAGCCTCCTGTTAGCACAGTTGGGCTCTGGCAAGAAGGCGATCAGGTTAGCGCTCTTGTTTCCCTAGGAGCCGAGTACGCTAAGCCTCCTGTTAACAGGGCTGGGCTCTGGCAAGAAGGCGATCAGGTTAGCGCTCTTGTTTACCTAGGAGCCAAGTATGCTAAGCCTCCTGTTAGCATGGCTGGGTTCTGGCAAGAAGACGATCAGGTTATCGCTCTTGTTTTCCTAGGAGCCGAGCACGCTAAGCCTCCTGTTAGCATGACTGGGCTCTGGCAAGAAGACAATCAGGTTAGTGCTCTTGTTTCCCTAGGAGCCAAGCACGCTAAGCCTCCTGTTAGCACGACTGGGTGCTGGCAAGAAGACGATCAGGTTATCGATCTTGTTTCCCTAGGAGCCGAGCACGCTAAGCCTCCTGTTAGCACGGCTGGGTTCTGGCAAGAAGACGATCAGGTTAGCGCTCTTGTTTCCCTAGGAGCCGAGCACGCTAAGCCTCCTGTTAGCAGGGCTGGGCTCTGGCAAGAAGACGATCAGGTTAACGTTCGTTTCCCTAGGGGCCAAGCACGCTAAACCTCCTGTTAGCACGACTGGGCTCTCGCAAAAAGGCAATCAGGTCAGCGCTCTTCAGAGCATGTTAACCCCTTAGTGATCAGACCATTTTTCAATTTTCTTACCCTTAAAGACCAGGGCTATTTTTACATTTCTGCAGAGTGGCTCTCTCTGCATTGGATGCTTAAAAAAGGTTATTGCAGGATGCCTCAATATCGAGGCATCACTGTAATAACCTGAAAGCGATCAGCGCTTCAAACCACGTCCTTGGTCATTAACTGACACCCTTTTTAGGATGTGCCTGACAAGTCCTCGGCCGCCAAGTGTTTAAGGTAAGTATTAACACCTAAAAAAAAAAAAAAGGAACCTAATGAATGCTATGATTTTCGTATTTTTCCGATTTCTTTAATTTTCTTTGGTGCATTCAATTGGATATTCATTTTAGTTTCAACAAAATATTTTCAGCAAAAAATGTTATGGAACCTCTATCATTTTATTAATAAAAATAGTGGTTTACGACTTTGGGTTAGATTACAAGTGACGCTAATGAAAGGATTGCATGTATAAGCAATATCAATGAGCCACTCTACCGCACAACTATATATTACAAGTCCATTGTAAATCACATTTACCAGAGAAAGGAAAGCGGATGACATCGTTCTAGACAACTTATACGTTTAATGGATATCACAACAGTGCTAAATTGCGCTGATATTACAAGTTGAAAGCTATAGGTTGCACTCAAGTGAAAGCCGAGACTGCGCTAGAATATTTAACACGAGAAATTAAGCAAAGTGTAAGGGTTAATAAAAATTCACAAAACACATCAAAAACATTAAAATAACATTTTACACTTATATATACAGTGTACACTGGCTATTAAAAAATATTTTATAATTGTTAAAAAATATTTTAAAAGTTTCAAAAAGGGAAATGGTATATGGCACAGTGTTTGACTGGAAAGGGCTCCAATGTGTGTGTAAACTAGCATTGCTATGTACACAGCTTTTAAGCTTAGCTAGGGTTCAGAGCCATCCCAGTACAGTTATTTCGTGTTTTTTGCTGGGAGGTTAAATCTCTACTGGGTGAAATTGATTTCCTGGCGAAAAACAACTTTTAAAATTATGGGGAGGTGAAAAGTGAGATTAAAATCCTCCACTATGCAGAAAATGTAGAGAGAATAACTCATGGTTTAGCCCATTAACAAGTCAGAGGACTTGTTTTTCCAGCAGAAAACCTCTAGATACAATGGAGCCGATTTATCAAGTGTCTGGCAGACATGATCCGCTGTAGTGTATGTCCATCAGACATGATCCGCTGTAGTGTATGTCCATCAGACATGATCCGCTGTAGTGTATGTCCATCAGACATGATCCGCTGTAGTGTATGTCCATCAGACATGATAAATCGGCCCCATTGTTTCCCATGCAGCAAAGGGTTTTGGGTAATATATGCAAATTTGGTTCGCAATGACTCAAAATTTTACTTCAATCACTGCAGTAACCCTATCTAAGCTTATAAGCTGTGTACACAGCAATGCTGGGGCTAAAAGGGAATCTGCCTATAAGGAGATTGAAGTAAAAAGGTGAGGCATTGTGAACCTCATTTGCATACATTAAACATAACCCTTTGCTGCATTACAAACTATCACATAGATTACAAGTTTTGTGTTCATGTTTTAATGCTGAAAAAATGGTAATTTCAGCGTTAGCGAGTCTTGTCAGTATAGCTGTACCGCAAGCCTTTAAGCCTGTAACGCAACGCCAGTCCCTCACTCCAAGAAATGACTTTTTTTCATGTGATTCCCATAGCGCTGCCATTACAAGTTTTGTGGTGAGGCTAAAAAGCTTGTGTTACACCCTATAACGACAAGTTCCGTACCACCATCTGAGACCATCGCCGCCACTAAATAAAGTTATTAACCCCTAAACCTCTGACCTCCCACATCACTACCACTAAATAAACCTATTAACCCCTAAACCGACAGCCCCCCACATCGCCAAAAACTAAAAAAAAACTATAAACCTCTAAACCTAACAGCCCCCTAACTTTAATTAAAAATTACAAGATCCCAATCTTAAAATAAATAAAAACTTACCTGGGAAATTAAAAAAAAACTAAGTTTAAACTATAATTAAACTAACATTACTATTAGACTAAAATTAAAATAACTATCAATTAAATTAATTAAATTACGCCTTAAAAAAAAACCTAACCCTACAAAAATAATTAAATCTACAATTACAAAAAAAAATACTAAATTACAAAAAATAAAAAAATACTAAAGTGCAAAAAATAACAAACACTAAATTACGAAAAATAAACGAAATTATCCAAAATAAAAAAAATTACAATCTAATAGCCCTATCAAAATAAAAAAGCCCCCCAAAATAAAAACACCCCCCTAGCCTACAATAAACTACCAATAGCCCTTAAAAGGGCCTTTTGTAGGGCATTGCCCTAATGAAATCAGCTCTTTTTCCTGAAAAAAAAATACAGACCCCCCCAACAGTAAAACCCACCACACAACCAACCCCCAAAAATAAAAAAACCTAACTCTAAAAAAACCTAATCTACCCATTGCCCTGAAAAGGGCATTTGTATGGAAATTGCCCTTAAAAGGGCATTCAGCTCTTTTTCTTGCCCTTAAAAGGGCATTCAGCTCTTTTAAGAAATGCCCAACCCAAATCTAACACTAACCCCTCTTTAGGTACTCACAGTTGCTGAAGTCCCGCTTGAATGATATTCATCCCGGCAGCTCCATCTTCATTCAGGCGGCTCCATCTTCATCCATCGTGGAACCGGCATCTTCTTCATCCCTGCGGAGGCGGGGCGGTCGATGCACGGAGGCGGAGGTCCAAGGCGGATATTCAATGCGGAGGTCTAAGGCAGTAGTCAATCGATCCGACGTTGAGGTCATCTTCATGCAATCGTCTGCCTCACACTGAGGATTTAAATGCAAGGTACCCATTTTATACTGGGGGTACCATTGCATTCCTATTGGCTGAAAAATTTAAATCAGCCAATAGGAATTAGGGCTGCTAAAATCCTATTGGCTGTTCAAATCAGCCAATAGGATTTAAGCAGCTCTCATTCCTATTGGCTGATTTGAATCAGCCAACAGGAATGAGAGCTGCTTATGGGTATGGGTAGCTTAGGTTTTTTTATTTTGTGGGTTTGGAATGTTGGGGGGGGTGTTTGTTTTTATTTTTAGAAAAAGAGCTGATTTCTTTAGGGCAATGTCCTACAAAAGGCCCTTTTAAGGGCTATTGGTAGTTTATTATAGATTAGGGTTCTTTTATTTTGGGGTGGTTTTTCTTTTAATACAGGGCATAAGAATAGGAATCATTTTTATTATTTTGGATAATTCGTTTGTTATTCTGTGTATTTTTTTTTCTTTAAGAGTGTTCTTTTTTTTTTAATATAGCCATTTTTTTTTATTTTTAATGAGCAACAAATGAGCGGAATGCCCTTTTAAGGGCAATGGGTAGATTAGGTATTACTTTATTTTTATTTTGTGGGTTTGGGGGTGGGGATTTGTATACTGTAAGGGCTTTTTTGTTTTTCTTTTGTAGAAAAAGAGCTGATTTCTTCAGGGCAATGCCCTACAAAGGGCCCTTGTTAGTTTATTATAGACTAGTCCTAAAGCCCGTTCACACGGGCCATTTTTTGCAGTATAGCGGTCCCACCCCTTGCGCTCTCTCCCTCCCCCTCTCTTTTGCTCTCTCTCCCCCCTCTCTTTTGCTCTCTCTCTCTCTCTCTCTCCCCCTCTCTTTTGCTCTCTCTCTCTCCCCCTCACTTTTGCGCTCACTCTCTCCCCCCTCTCTTTTGCGCTCTCTCACCCCTCTCTTTGGCACTCTCTCTCACTCTCCCTCTCTTTTGCGCTCTCTCTCCCCCTCTCTTTTGCGCTCTCTCTCCCCCTCTCTTTTGCGCTCTCTCTCCCCCCTCTCTTTTGCGCTCTCTCTCTCTCCCCTCTCTTTTGAGCTCTCTCTCCCCTCTCTTTTGCGCTCTCTCTCCCCCCTCTCTTTTGCACTCTCTCTCCCCCCTCTCTTTTGCACTCTCTCTCCCCCCTCTCTTTTGTGCTCTCTCTCTCCCCCCTCTCTTTTGTGCTCTCTCTCTCCCCCCTCTCTTTTGCGCTCTCCCCGCCCCTCTCTTTTGCGCTCTCCCCGCCCCTCTCTTTTGCGCTCTCCCCGCCCCTCTCTTTTGCGCTCTCTCCCCACTCTCTTTTGCGCTCTCTTCCCCCTCTCTTTTGCGCTCTTCCTCCCTCTCTTTTGCACTCTTCCCCCTCTCTTTTGCACTCTCTTTCTGCCCCCTCTCTTTTGCGCTCTCCCCCCTCTCTTTTGCGCTCTCTTTCGCCCCTGCTCTCTTTTGTGCTCTCTTTCTCCCCCGCTCTCTTTTGCGCTCTACCCCCTCTCTTTTGTGCACTTTCCCCCTCTCTTTTGCTGTCTCTCTCCCTCTCTTTATCCCCCCTATTCTGCTCTCTCTCTCCCCCTCTCTTTTGCACCCTCTCTCCCCCCTCTCTTTTGCACCCTCTCCCCCTCTCTTTTGCGCTCTCTCCCCCTCTCTTTTGCGCTCTGTCCCCCCTCTCTTTTGCGCTCTCTCCCCCCTCTCTTTTGCTCTCTCTATCCCCCCCTCTCTTTTGCGCTCTCTCTCTCCCCCCTCTCTTTTGCGCTCTCTCTCCCATCTTTCTTTTGCACTCTCTCCCCCCTCTCTTTTGCGCTCTCTCCCCCTCTCTTTTGCGCTCTCTCCCCCTCTCTTTTGCGCTCTCTCCCCCTCTCTTTTGCGCTCTCTCCCCCCTCTCTTTTGCTCTCTCTCTCCCCCTCTCTTTTGCTCTCTCTCTCTCCCCCTCTCTTTTGCGCTCACTCTCTCCCCCCTCTCTTTTGCGCTCTCTCCCCCCTCTCTTTTGCGCTCTCTCTCTCCCCCCTCTCCTTTGCGCTCTCTCTCTCCCCCCTCTCCTTTGCGCTCTCTCCCCCTCTCTTTTGCACTCTCTCTCTCTCCCCCCTCTCTCTCTCCCCCTCTCTCTCTCCCACCCTCTCTCTCCCCTCAAACTCTTCTAGCAGAAGAGATAGCCAAGAGAAATGACACTTTCCAAGAAAGTAGTTTAATGTCCAGAGAATGCAAAGGCTCAAAAGGAGGAGCTTGCATAATCTTTAATATCAAATTTAGACTGTAAGGAGGAGAAATACATTTAATAACAAGATTGATACGAGTCAAAGCCTGGAAAAAACAGTGAATATCAGGAAGAATAAAACAGAACAGAGATTTGTCCTTTCAAAGTATTAGCAGAAGAATCCTAGGAATTCTAAATGAATGCCAGGAATAATCATGTGTGGAAAACCCTGAAATATAGTTTTTCCAAACCTTGTTATATATTTTCCTGGAAACAGGTTTACAAACCTGTATCATAGTGTTAGTCATAGAGGCTTCTCTGACTTAGTGATTAAGGACTAAGCGTTCAATTTCCATGCCTTTAAATTTAGAAATTTGAGATCCGGATGGAAAAACGGGCCTTGAGACAGAAGGTCTGGTCTTAGAGGAAGTGACCAAGGCTGGTAGCTGGACATTTGGACAAGGTCCACATATCAAAACCTGTGAGGCCTTGCTGGTGCTATCAGAAACACATAGAATTGTTCGATTATGATCTTTGAGATCACTCTTGGAAGAAGAACCAGAGGTGGAAAAATGTAAGCAGGTTGGTAAAACCAGGGAACTGCTAGAGCATCCATAATTTCCGCATGAGGATCCATGGAACTGGAAAGGTTTCTTGTTCAGATGAGAGGCCATCAGATCTATTTGTGGAAGACCCCACATCTACACAATTTGACAAAAACACATCTGGATGTAGAGACTACTCCCCCGGATGTAGAGTTTGACAGCTGAGATAATCCGCTTCCCAATTGTCTACACCTGGGATATGAATTGCAGTGATTAGACAAAAAAGTTTTCTCTTTAATAGAGGCCAAGCCTGAAGAGCTCTGAAAATAGCACGGAGTCAGAGACCATCAGACAGCTCCCCAACCCGTGAGAGTTGCCTCTGTTGTGATCACAGTCCAGGTAGGACGAACAAAAGGAGGCTCCTTGAACAATAAGGTGATGGTTTAACCACCAAGTCAGAGAGAGTTAAGAGTTGTGATATCTGAGTATAATCCCTGCACCATTGGTGCAACATGCAAAGCTGTAGAGGTCTCATATAAAAACGAGCAGAGGGGATCGCGTCCAATGCTGCAGTCATGAGACCTAAAACTTCCATGCACATAGCCACTGAAGGGAATGATAGAGACTGAAGGTCTAGACAGGCTGAAACCAATCTCAATCGTCTCTTTTCTCTTAGGGATAGAGTCATGGACATTGAATCTATCTGGAAACCTAAAAAGGTGACCTTTAGCAGAAGAATCAAGAAACTCTTTGGTAAATTGATCCTCCAACCATATCTTCGAAGAAGCAACAATAGTTGCTTTGTGTGAGATTCTGCTAAATGAAAAGATTGAGCTAGTACCAAGATATCGTCCAAATAAGAAAACACCGCAATACCCTGCTCTCTGATTACAGATAGAAGGGCACTGAGAACCTTTGAGAATATTCTTGGTGCTAATAATGCTGAAAGAAGTGGGAAGCGCTAAAAAAGCTATGGGGATGGATACCTGATTTGTCTATGATATCTCACCAGGTTTTCAGAATATTGCAATTTCTATGCGGTTAAAAAAATCCTCTTACTCGTAAACATAGGTCTCAGACAAATCTATGTACTTTTAACTAATCAAATCAATATGTAGCGCATATCAATGAATACCAAATACAAAATTATTTAACAATCTTTACTGATACAATGTTATACATAAACTGTCCCTATGTTCATAAAATTATCTAAAAGTTGTGGCTACAACTATACCTCCAAATGAAGGCGTTTTAAAGTTCCAAAATTAAATGGTTAAAAAATCCTCCTTCAGTATTGCAGTTAAAATGTCCCACTGTTATTCTGTTTTTTAAAATTTATATTACAATGTAAGTCAGTGTTGTTGTTTCTTTATACACTGTTGCAGAATAACGATGCAGAATACCAAATGTGAGCCAAAATGATTTTTACCCTGAAAAGAGGTAAAAGATTTAAGCCATAAAGCTCTTCTAGTTAAAATAGCTAAAGACATAGAATTGCCATTGATCTTTATAACATCAAATATAGCATCACAAATCAAATGATTTGCATGTTGAAGTAAAAGAATAATGTTAGGTAATTCAGGATCTGAAGACAACTGCTGTGCTAAACTGTGCAACCAAAAAGTAGAAGCAGCATCAGCATCAGCCATAGATAAAACTGGTCTAAGAATATAGCCAGTATGTAAATATGCCATTCTTAGATAAGATTCAAGCTTCCTATCTAAAGGATCCTTAAATTGACAGTCAAGTCCAAAAAAAACTTTCATGATTCAAGAAGGGCATGTCATTTTCAAATATCTTTTTATTGTTGTCGGACAATGCAATACACATATTCATACTTTAATGATAGATAAAAATTGCAGGGTGCACATTACAAACTTTACTATGTTTCACACATAAGCCCCCAACACCCTTAAAAAACATGAGAGGATCACAGAGCAGCGAGCAGCAATGGAGTGTTGAAAGCGCAATACAACCCCCATAATCATGCATTTAGATTCTATAATGATTAGCATCCTTCTTTTCTGTGTGATTGCACTTCCCCAAAATACCAGTTTTCCGTTATCTTTTTAATTCAAAACTGAAACCTAACTACACTAAACCTAACTCATACTCTAACTAACCTAAGATTAAGTTTACGGCCATGGGGCCCAGCGGTGGCAAGAGAAGTGAAAAAAAAAGGGGAGGGGGGAGAGAATAGAGGCAGAGGGAGATGGGGGTCAGAGAGGAGGGAAGCGGGTCCAGGAGGTGAGGGCACAGAGAAGTGTGAGAATGGGATGAAAGGAACTCCCATCACATGTTTGTAAAATAAGTGTTCCCACTCACCCCTCAACCCTCCCTCCATAAAAATGACCGAATCTTTAAATGGTACCAAGATCAGTCTTTGTATCTCTAACTCAAAGGTAAGTATGAGCCTGCGCCATTTGCGCAGAAATAGGCCCAGTCTATTCTGGACATCCATACTAACATCCATTTGTTCAGTGAACATCTGCGTTTTCAGTAAGCTCTTGAAACCCTTAAAAGAAGGACCCCTCCTCACCGTCCAATTTTTCAAAATACATTTTCTAGCTAACAGTATTACCAAACTCAGTACTGCATTATGTTGTTTGTGTTGTGGTTCCCAATGTAAAAACATGATAGTTTCCGGGTGGAGAGTGAGTCGTATCTGCAAGGATTGGTTAATCCAGTATTGTATTTTACCCCAATATTGCCTAACTGGTGGACATTCCCACATGTAGTGTAGGAGAGTAGGGACCCCCAGTGCACACTTAACACATTCACTAGGGCGGGTGGGTACCCATTTTGCTAATGCTCTCGGTGTGAGGTAGGTTTTATGGAGAAAGCGTATCTGGGATTCCCTGAACATAGCGGACAATGTGGCCGATTTGGTTCTTTCCAAGCCCCTCCGAATTTCCTCCCAAGTAATTTCACTGATTCCCTCTCGGGCCCAACCCACTCGTATCGATTCTCGCAAGCTCTGTGAGCGCTGCTGTATGAGTGTCTGGTAAATTTCAGATAGGGAGAACCTCCCCATTTGATACTAAGTTTGTGAGATACGGAAAGGAGAACCCTCCCAGAATTCCGGCGCGCCCCTAACTAAGGTGTTGACATAGTGACGCACCTGTAGGAAAGCAAAGAAATGTGTTCTCGGTAACCCATATTTTCTTTGTAAGGTACCAACATTTTTTACCTCTTTCGAGAGGGGATCCAATAATTGTTTAAGCGATCTCAACCCCCTTTGTTCCCAAACCAAGAAGGGCTGGGTCTCCAAACCCGCTGGGAAATCTGGGTTTTTAACAATGGGCAAGAAACTTGAAATGTGGCATGATTTTTTCAGAAACTTGTGAGCCTGATGCCAGGCCTTCAGCGGTTCTCTAAATAACATATTGAGGCCCAAGGCCTTCACAGATCTCATATTCCTAATATGTGGCAAATATGCTAGGGAAATATCCCCCAGAACTGCCTGCTTCAGGGAAGGTCGACAGAAGTGATGAGTGCCCACCTGCCAGTCCAGCACCAAGCGTATCAGGGCCGCACAGTTATACAGCCTGTAGTCCGGCAAAGCCAGACCCCCATTGAGGAAACTCATACTTAGCTTCTCTCTCGAGATACGTGGCTTACCCCCCTTCCATATGAAGCGGGTCGCAGCGGAGTTTAACATTTTAACATCTGATTTATTTAAGAGCAGAGGTAGCATAAGAAGCGGGTATAGGAGTCGGGGCAGCACTACCATTTTGAGAAGACTAATCCTACCCGAGAGTGAAAGGGGCAGAGATCTCCAGCTATTCATTTGCGCTTGCAATTTTGCGCAAATGGGCACCAAATTATTAGCATACAGTTTGTTGGGGTTAGCGGAGATCTTGAAGCCAAGATATGTGATATCATGTTTAGCTACTGTAAATGGAAACTCCTCATCAGTACAGGTCTTCCTGAGTAGCCACAAGATCTCTGATTTCTGCATATTAACCGTATAACCTGAAAACAGACCGAAGTCGGTAAGAGTCTCCAGTATATGCGGTATATGTGTTCGAGGATCTTGGACGAACAAGAGCATATCGTCCGCATATAATGCTAAGTGCTGTGGGTGACCTGCCAAATCAATGCCAGGGAAGGCATGTCTTAACTTGATAGCCAGTGGTTCGAGGGCGATATTAAAGAGGAGGGGAGACAAGGGGCAACCCTGTCGGGTTCCTCTATGTAAGTGAATGTTTGCTGAGAATATATTATTGACAAGTATATTAGCAAAAGGGGAATGATACAAGTTTTTTATAAATGCTAGAAAAGGGCCACAGAAATTGGCCTTAATCATGGTGTGAAAGAGATGGTCTCATTCTACTTGATCGAAGGCCTTCTCTGCGTCCAGAAACAACAGGAAGGCTTCCGTCTCACTTCTCACTGAGTCATCACATTTTTTAGTCCAAAAATATTGAATGGCCTGCAGAACTCTGCGAACATTTACCACTGACGATCTTGCGTACATAAATCCCGTTTGATCCATGTGGATAATATTGGGCAATATGAATTTTAGTCTCTCGGCCAACAATTTAGTCAATATCTTGTAGTCCGAGTTTAATAGAGAGATTGGACGGTAAGATTCTGGCAATAGACTATCCTTCCCCGACTTCGGTATTAAAGTGATATATGCCGCCGAGAACTCAGGAACCGGAGCTTTCTCCCCTTCAAAATAGGTAGAATATAAATTTGCAAGAGTTGGGGATATTTGTATTTTTAGCAGCCGATAGAATTCTATTGGCAGCCCATCTGGGCCCGAAGCTTTATCCAATGACATGGACATTATTGTCCTCTGGATCTCTTCCTCCCCTATGTGGGCATTTAGTTTCTCCAGTTGAGATTCTGAGATCTGCGGAATATGGATGTTTTCCCAAAACTTATCTCTCAACTCGGCCCCAGGGGAGCGTTCACTGGAGTATAGGGTAGAATAATATGATGCAAACGCCTCCGCTATTGACTCAGCATCCCTCACAATTTTGCCCTGGGTTTTCAGAGCTGCAATATGTTTAGAAGTAGTATTTATGTTTACTAATGCTGCCATGAGTTTCCACGATTTATCCCCGAATCTATAATATTTTCCCCTAGTTCGTAAAAGAGCCTGTGAGGCTTGGTTAGCCAATAGTGCATCGCATTCCTTCTTTGTGTCTATGTATTTACGATAGTTTAGGCTAGAGGGTTTTGTACAATAAGTACGGTAGGTTTCCGCCAGGCATTCCCTCAGTTTCCCAATTTTCTCTGAGTATTGTTTTTTCCTACGAGCCAGATAAGCAACAATGTTGCCCGACAAGACAGCCTTAGCTGTCGTTCAGAATAGCTTCGGTGAGTCTATATGCTGAGCGTTATTTGCCCGGTAGTCATCCCAGCAATGAGCCAAATAGCTCTGGAATTCCTGAGAGTACATTAAATACTTTGGGAATTTTAAGGTCCATCTATTACATACCGATGGGTTCCTATCTACAAAAAGTGCTATGGGCGCGTGATCCAAGACCGCCACTGCCCCAATTTTGGTGTCAATGATGTGTGTAATTAGGGAGTTTGAAACTAGAAAAAGATTGATACGGGACATAGAAGGCGAGGCACGTGACACACAAGTGTAATCTTTCCCATGCGGGTTTAGTTGCCTCCATATGTCCACCACATCTAGGGAACTTCCCAGTAGCACAAAAATATCCCTCTAACTAGCTCTAACTGTCTTTCCGTCTCTCCCACTATGCACCTTTCTCAGCCTCTCACAGTGGGAGTTGGGGGTGAGGTTAAAATCCCCTCCCAGTATGATATGGGTACCCAGGTAGGGGGTAATAACTGCCACAATGGCAATCCTCTATCTCTTTGATTAGGGGCATATATGTTGCATAGTGTGTAAATTTTCTCCGCGACACATATCTGCACTATTATATATCTGCCTTCTGGGTCTTTAAGTACCTCCCTGACCTCATATTTCAACCTCTTTCCCGGAAGTATCGCAACCCCCCTGCTAGCAGAACTGTTAGGAATTATTGTTAGCGTAAGTAGCGCCATCTTGTTCTTGGGCGTCATTTTGTCTTTTGCATCCATCTTGTAATGATTAAACTTTATTATAATGGGTTATTCTGTAGTGAGAAATACATGCTTGTTATTTTATTCTGCAAGCAAACTAACCTTGTAAATGTTCCTGGCCCTAGGCCAGGGGGGTATTATCTCAAAAAGATGGTCCAACGACCTTGTTGTTCTTGCAGATGTTAGCTTGTTATGACTATATAATGTTGTTTAGAGCTAGTAAGTCTCCAGGATAACACTGTGTATAACTGTGTAAAATGATGCGGTCCTAACGTGTCACCAAGTTAACCCTATCTGCTGTTACTGAAGCCTATAAGACATGTTGTGTGTCTTTCAATAAAGGAGAATAGTTTTTGGATCATTGCTGCGTGCTGAGTCTGTTCTAAGGATATCCTTAGATAATCTACATCTGCTTCAGGTGGTACAGTGGGCCCGCGGCTTCGGCCTGACCTGACACTCCCCCCCTGGGAATAACACCTAACAATTCTGGTGTCAGCTCGTGGGATTCGCAGTCGGTAAGTATGAGTGTTTTTACTCTGCTTTCCCTCTGTGAATCTGAATATATGATAAAGGGTTAAGGGGTTCTTGCGGTGGAGGCGCAGGTTTGCGGAGGTTAAAGTCCTGCCGGCAGTTGTGATAACCCCTCCAGCCAGGTTAATAGTCCTGTGCTGGTTTAAGACAGATATTGTAGTTCTGTCTGGTAAGCGCGCAAGAGATAAAAGTTAGTATGCAATTTGACGGAAGATTTTAAGTTAAGTTCCCCGTGCAAGTTGGCAGTGCTTTGTTACAGTGAGTGAGTCTCACGTGTGTTAAAGTTTTCCATATTCATTCCTATAATAGAGTTTTGTTACCCACCTGGATCTAATGTGTGAGATCTGATGCTTTGCTTATTTGCTTTTTATTGCTATAAAATTGTGCTGTGCTTAGAAAATATTAAGTGGCTATGCATTTTATTATTGTTGCTATTATTGTGTTGAGGAATGGGATCTGCTGATAGATAATAATGCACAGAGAAGAGTACATATTTAATGTCTACAAAAGGTTTAACAGTTTCTGTTAAAGACAGAAACATTTCAAGCAGAGAGACATACTGCATCCACTCGAGAAAGCGAGGGGGATCATAAAAAAAATACTGTCAGTAAGCACTGCTGTGTAGATTTAATGAGCCATCTCTGTGTTAAAGAATGTAGCGGGCAAAGAAGGGGGGCCGCCTCTGAGCGCACACACAGATCAGAGAACAGAAAAAAAACTGTTACAGCAGCCTTGTTGGTAAAACTCTTTCTCTCTTTTGTTTGCAGTAATGAAAAGGAAATTTTGTATATTTTGATGTGTCATGTGTTATGTGTCTGGTATTATGTGTCAAAGAGTTACTTAGATCAACAGAATAACTAAAAAAAAAAAAATAGGAACGGAGGATGTTTTTATCCTGTTTTGAAATGTTCTCTCAAGTTGTGGGGAGATGGCCATTCCGTAAAAATTCGGAGACTTTCAAATACATTGTAAATTTGGTCGAAAGTTGATCTTATTGTATTTTAATGTGTCTTTGGTATGTTATTTTGAATATTTGTTTTCCGGAGGAAAGAAAAAAAGGGGGAGTGAATTCTGGTATGCAAGATGAGATGGGCTTGTGTGTCTGTATCGCTGTAAAAATGTTTCTTTCTGTTTCTTTGCTGGGAAATCAGACGTTGTAAGGAGGTATTTTGTAGTGTTATTTTTTTATAAATGTATTTTAAAGTCAACAGCATGTTTTAAGTATGTGTGTTATTAATAATCAGTTTTAGTTTTAAGTGATAATTGTTGTATGTAAATATAAAAAAAAACTGTCCACCTGTTGCGGCATATAAATATATTGTTTGTGCAAGTGAAGTAACTAACGGCTTTGAAAGTGTGATGGTGTGTGTGATTTTTGTCACGCTCTAGTAAATCTGAGAGTTTTTCTGGTATGATTAATGGGTTAAGTATGTTGTATTTGTAAGATCTGTGCACGGAGTTAGTGGAAAAGATAAAATATAGTTATAGGCTGTATATCATTAAATTTATCTAAAAGTATTTGGGTCAGTTTCTGTTGCAAGTAAATTAATCTGCAGGTCACGATGCAGTACAGAGGTGGAATTTGTGTGGTAAATCATACAAGCAGCCTAAATTATGGTTAGGGTATACATATGTAATTTACATGATAAATGGTTAGTCCTTAAAGGGACAGTCCACTGTAACATAGTTTTGATATTAATGTATTGTCAATGGCTTGTTATAAAAGCTGAATAGTTTAAAATGTAGGAGAAGTTGCATTTGCAAGTTTGTGTATATATGAAGTAAATTGTAATGGGTTGAATTTCGGATAATCCTTATCTTATATTTGTCTGTAAAATCAGAGCTCAGTGCGTAGACAGAGCAGTCATTTTATTATTTAAAGGACCAGTTCACTCATGTGAAAGGAGTTCAGGAGCAGCAATAACACGGTATTAGTAGTTTGCAAAATATATTTTTTGAGACCTTTCTTTGTATTATTCTTTTTAAATCTGCCGTTTAGATAGCAGATATTTCTTTTGCAGTGTAACTGAATTCTCTCCGTAATGCAAACTGAATTGATAAGTTTTCTACAATCTTAGTGTTGCGATCTGTGAGACTAGCGGGGAAAAAAAGACAAACAGAGGAGTGAAAATATTTAAAGGGATACAGGCAAACTGATATAACATCTGAGATTTTAAGGAAATATTTACAGAAAAGACAATGAGGTTTACTAAGCCTAACACTAGTATATTTAACTGTGTTAGCAGTTTCAATTAAAGGTCATTTTTTAATTTGGGTAAAATGTCCCTTTAAAGGGCCACTGTAAGTAAATATTTTCTATGCCTGTTACTAACTAACTACCCCAAATACGCTTTTTATCAATAGCATTTCATTAACATATCTCTACCGTATATCAGAAATCTTGTCTGCAAATGTAATTGTTTTCCAAACCCACTCCGTGGGTATCCTTTGCTCTGTACCAATCCGTTTACAATACCTAGGTTTCAAAATGGCGCTTTAAACACAAAGTTATTGGTTTAAGTATTTTAAACACTGCTGAAAATAGTGGGCAGGATAATGTGACATCATCGGCGAATAAAAGATATAACTTTTAGAACGTTATGAAGCTTCGTTTTGGAGAAAATATAGGTCAGTAGGTTTTAATTAATGTTTATTAACTTTAATATGTTAGTTGTTTAGCTTAAAAATTATAACAGAAAGTAATCCTTTAACTATCCTGCATCCCACTGTAAGTGCGTTTTTTATGCTGCTTATGCTTGCTTAGGCTATTTAATGAATGTCAGTATAGATTTTTATTATAAGTAAGGCCAATGGATCATTGGGAATAATTTAAAGGGGAAATTTTAGTATTATTATTTTGTAGAAAGCTCATTTTTTGTGGTATATGCAATTGTTATATTTGGCTGGAGAGCTGCAGAATGTTTAATATCAAATTATAAACAGATTTAGATCCAATAATTGTGTTGTTGTTAAAATTTTGGTTATGTAAAAGTATAGACTGGATTCTTGAGCTTTTCACAAGTTATTTGTGTCACATATGATTTATTTCACAGTGGATTTGCATGGTGCATGCGGGCAGAAGCTAAATAGAACGGTGGCTGTACCATGGTTATCTTATCTTTCCCAAAATAGGGTAATTAGGTGTGTTTGCGTGTTCCTTCCTAAATTTATGTTTAGGGATTTTATTTGTAAAATATGCAACTGGGGGGGCGGAGCCAACTACCGAATGGAGCAGACGTTCTCACACTGAGCTCTAGGATCAAAAATTATATTAAGCTACCCAGAGGGGTATTTTCTCTGAGAAAATAACCAATTCCTGCTTAGTCTCACTTGTCTCCATTGGGTACTTATTCCGATTAACTTAATAGAGACTACAGGGACACAGCTCCACTGCAAAGCTCCTATATGAAGCAGCTCTGAAGCACTGAAAAGCTAAGACGCCATCTTAAACTCCTTTTTCCAGCATGGTAAAGTCGTACACTCTTCTATTACATCGCTACACAACTAGCAGCAGGCAGGCAGGCAGTCTGGTAGGAGAAAATCTGGACCTGCAACCGGACTTCTCCTTTCTATGCTTTTAACACACCTGCCTTACTCAATAAGTAAAGTGTGCATTACGCATCCAGAGCAGCTGAACCCCCGTGATCTCTCCTTCCCCTCTTTACTAGTATCTAGGCCACAGTCTTATTCACAGAGGATAACAGACAACGATCTATGCAGTTCTTCTCAGCAGCTGCCTCTATACATTTCTCTTACCTCAAACAAGGACATGGAACATGAGGAGGAGAGGGAGTCCATCTTACCGCAACACTATGCCGATGTCAGACAAAGCCTGCTAGCATTACTGAGGTTGGCTAAACAACTACTGCAAGTATCACTGACAGCCCCGCAACGGGGAAGTATGGGGATCCAACTCCAGACGGTTAGAGAGCATGCTCCCAGTGAGGATGAAACATCCACTAGACAAAACCCCTCTGGGGCCGTAGGTGAGCCGCTCCACATTATACTCTCAACCACCGGAACTTTACCTAATAGCAGGTCAGGCAATATCCTACCCACAGCTATACCTAAAGTTGGGCCACATGCTCCCCTCCCTCAGGGGCTCTACAGCCAAGCCACAGTGAAAATACCTAGACAGGACTTCACTGTGTTTGCGGTCATATGCGGGTTGCATTGCTATCCCAAGGGGGACTTTTCCATCACAGCTGAGTCAGAACACAGCATTACACTTGGATTGTATGCCCCTCTACACATGGACATTAGCAGACCAAACACAAGTCATGTTCCACTATCCTATGGTCTGAAGGTAATGGTCTCAGACTTTGATTTCTCACGTATCCTCCTACACTATACTTCTCAACCAGTTCAAGGCGGAATAGGCTGATGTTTGACCAAAACCCAGATTCAGTGTCCCTGCGGCCCTACCGGACCTCGGGACATTTTCAGGCGCTGACTCAAGACCCCAGTAACACCGCTATCAAGCTCTCAAGAACTTTCCGATCCCTCCTAATGTTGATCATTCCCTTGAGACTTTTACATTTCCTATTGCCTCCCTATGTGTGCCCCTATGTTTATTAGTTTATAGTTTAATCTGTCGATTAAACATGTTACAAATTAGTGGTGCTTAGGTTGTTATGTTTTTTTTTTATTGGGCTCTAATTCACACGCAGAAATTGCTATCCCTATCTACTGAGCTTGGAATCCCTAATTAGTTAACTGCAGTAACCCTAATCCAGCCATCCTGTCTTTGAGATCTATAGTGTTGCATATTCATTATATATCCAAAATATGTTTCATAGCTGTGTATGGAGTTAATACCCATAGCCTGTTATGCCTATGTTTCATCTCAAGGTTTATTCAGGTTTGCCTTTACAAGTGGTAGTCCTTAGTGATTTTTACTTATATGTTAATTGGGGATATCTAATATGTTGTCACTAGTTTCCGCCTCCTGTTCTCCCCATAGGAGCTCCCTATAGGATCATTATTTTCTATTCATATCCCCATATCTACTGAGCCTGACGCTATATCGAGGGTTCAGGATCAGTTCTTGGCATGCAAATGATGTGTAACATGGACCTGGTAGTAAACTTTGCTATACCCTTAAGTAGACACCTATCACTGCCCCATGTTTATTGTGACAAAGCTCTTAACTTGTGCTTGGGCTCTATATTACACTAAGGCTTATCTGACATTAGGGATACTGGAAGAAGAGGATACAAATCACAATCTCATCATATTTGTATTAAGCTGCTTAAACTGTTTTTATGTCAAATATCTGTAATTCCCTCAATAACTAGATTTAAGTAACCCTTACATATGATTGCCGCAACATTTTCCAGTACCGCCACCTATTGTCGGAACCATCATGCCGCCAGTGTACCTAACAGGGGACATAAGCTAATGATAATTTGTGTGATGTTTGTTATCTATTAGATGTTCTAGCAACTCCTCGCTTTACCCCCCCCTTCCCTTGCCTCACACAGTTTTTCAGTCATCATAGTGGGTGTGATACACCAAAAGGTCTCCTTCCCTACAGTGATGGCCACCTTTGCATTTAGACATATCTGATAAGCTCCTATTGGTACAACACGTTCACTTTTATCTATATGCTAACGATATCTTGTAGTCCTCTATGTATTCACTGGACTTGAGACAAGTAAACCTCTATTAGTATTTTAGCAGCTTGCATTCAATGCATAGAGGAACTTAGTTATGTTTACTCCATTAAGACCTGTATAGACACATCAAATAGTACTTAAACCTCTTGATCCAACTGCTTTATCCCCAAAAGGCCTGCAGATCTAAAAGACTTACTCGATAGTCAACTTAACTAACTCTGCTCCCCCCCTTCCTTTCCCCCTCTCCCCTTCCCACATCCCCCCTTTCCTCTTCCCCCCCCGCCCATTACCCTTCTCTCACTTTCTTAACTTGAGCGGCTCTTGTCTGCTGTAATTCTTTCTTTTCTTCTTTCTAATAAAATCATAAAGCTAGCTCCCTCCTATGCCTTAATTCACTTCTAATATATAAATCAATATGATTGGTATAGGGACCCAGGGACCACTCTCACCACTAATAAAACAAAACAGAGGCATCATGATGGTATGTCCAGACACTAATCCTAATCATACATTAGATACTAACTTTAATTTAATATATCCCAAGTAATACAACAAGAACTTTAGATCTTATTTTATAACATTTATCGGATACTACTCCCTTATTTATTACCCTGTGATGTGATATATCTGAAGCTCTCTTTAGTATATTTAGTATGTGGTATGCCATAGCTTTAAGTACAACAGTAGTAATGGTGATGCTTGTCCTTTAAGGTTTGGATAATGATTTACTTCATTTTATGTATGTAAAAATATGCAACTGGAGTTTATTGAGCATCTGCAGTGATTGCATTATTAGTATGATCTCATAGTATTGTGCATAGCAGAATTTGCAGAAACCAGGGTATAGATGGTTCTGTTAGGATTTTTTAATTATTTGTAGTGTTTTACGAGTGCTGTGTTTCAGGGAATGTCAGTATATGTGTTGAATTTCGGGTTATTTGTGGTTGTTTGTGTCGGCAGTTAATATTTTGTGTGGTATGGACCAGTGTTTTTAAATGCTTTCTAAGACATTGTTATGTTTTTCTCTTTTGTGACTGCGTGTGGAAGCGTGCTGTATGAATGGCATATTGAATAGTGCGGTGTATTTGATGTGGCTTTCTATTGAGAATTGTATAAAAGACCTTTTATCAAGCTTGTTTTACCCATCATACTGCAGTAAAAGTTGCTGAACTATCTTTGGATCCATTCTTTACATTGCATGCTGGTACCAGCCCCAGAACTGGACTCTGGGTAATCCATGACTGTTTCCTCTGATGTGTGTCGTCAGAACATAAAGACTATCCTTCTCTGGACTGTGCCTTGCCGGTTGATATTGAGGACCTGTTAGGCTGTTATAGGGTCAACCAATTAAATTAGAGGAGTATTGTTTTAACTCATTTACTTATATTTCTTGTTTTGTATGCTCTTGTATTGGTGTTGTTTTTTGTTGATATTAGTTATAAGAAGTCACATAGATTTGTCTACAGAAACTGTACGAGGCATACTCGACTCTCCCCACCCAGTCAGATCTCAGTTTCTCATGTTCTGAATCCAGGAGATGCGTCTCCTGAAGAAACGCAATCTCTGCTTTCTTTTTCCTGAGCTGGGTAAGAATGGTTTTTCTTTTTATTGGGGAGTAGATACCCCCAATATTCCATGAGTAGAAACTAAATCTTAATTTCTAGACTAGGTCCCATAGACATGTTGTAACTTCTAGTGTAAAGGGTGTAGGAATTGCAATCCAAAGTAGAGGCATAGGGGGAAAAGGCAAGAAAAAGGTCTGGGGGAAAAGGAAAGAAAGAGAGGAGAGAGGGGGAGAAAAGCAAGGGGAAACCCCCCCCCCCCCACAAAGCCACCTCTCACCGCAATATACAGGCTCCCGGTTCAGCCTTCCATTACGATGAGCCACCACCAGGCCCCAATGGACATCTTGAATCAAAAGTTGTTCTATGAAAGGAAAAAGAAGATTGGTTATCCTGACACTTATCATTACAATTTTGATATGCAAGTAAAAGAACATGAGAATAATAATAAACTTCAAACAGTCTATAAAAAACTTCACAAACTTCCCGTAGGAAAAACCTGACCCCCTGGGGTCCTCACCCTGTGTATCAACTAAAGGTCTATCGAAACCGCAGAACCTGCAGATGTCCATTGTCTTTCTCAGATGAGCTATGTGGTATCGTTTTTGTCCTGAAAGCAGGATCCTACCAACAAAAACAAGGAACATTATAACATAACCTGTCAAAAATATCTTCGTTTGGCTCTCCCCAAAAAAACTTCTGAGCCATTATGTATAATAAAATTAGCTGTGGAACTGAAAATCTTATGCAGTAATCACACAACCAGTTACCCCTTCAGCCTAGGTCCCCCCCCCATCTTGTCCCCTTACTGGGCTATGTGCAGGTGATCCCCCCTTTCCACAAATTCCTGAGCCTCCAAGGGTGAATCAAAGAACCTTGGCCCCCGTGATGTGACAATTTTCAGCCTAGCGGGGTATAGGAGAAAGGTTTGTCTACCCTCCCTATGCAATTTAGAGCAGAGAGGGGAGAATTCCCTGCGTCTCCGCATGAGGTCTGTGGAGAAATCTTGGAACAATAGCAAGCGTGCATTTTCAAAGGTCAGCTTTTCCAGCTTTCTGTACGCTCTCATGATGGCTGTTTTAGTTTGGAAATGCAAAAATTTAATCATAATAGGGCGAGGCTGCGACCTATCTACCCCTGATCTATCTGGCCCCACTCTGTGCGCTCTCTCAACTCCTCCAACTAAATCTCTAATTGGGATGTTTAGCAAAGTAGGCAGAGTGTTTTCTACAAAGTGAAGTATGTCAGATTGTTTGACCGTTTCAGGTAAACCTAGAAGACGCACATTATTGCGTTGCGATCTGTTTTCCAGATCATCTATTTTTAGCTGTAAAGTCAAAGCTTGTCGTTCAAGGCTCTCAATTTTATTAACATTAGCTACATTACTATCCTCCAAATCAGATATTCTACCCTCCGCCTCAGCTACCCTAGTTGAGAATTGTTTATCTTGGGCATAAACAGCATAGAGATTTGTTTCACTATAGGGTGGGTATCTATCAGGTTGTTTTCCTGAAAAGGCTCCGTGCTAGTGCCCTGGGTGGCCTGATCATTTCCAGTTTTGTTTATGCGCTCACTATTTTTATTGCGGCCTGACATTGTATGATTGGTTAAGTATCTCTCCATGTACCCATAAGGCAGTAAAAGCAAGGCCGGTGTTGCAAGTGTATAAGTGAGATAACACAGTAATTCAAAAAGCAATGCAATCTGTACAATCTAAACAGTACAATACATCAAAATATTACAGGGAAATATATGTTTTGAGCTTATTAACCCAAAGTCTTCAGAACCTGCAACAGAAAGATATGTGACTTGGTGGAAGGGTGTGACGCAGCACACCAGCAGTTAGCAAGAAGACTATCAGATTCAAGTTTTGTAAGTAGTTTCCACCTGTCATTCACTCTCCAGAAATAAGTTAGAGACTATATCCCGGTAACAAGATTCAATCACCCCCCTCACTTACCACAGTCAATTCTTTTCTCACTCATACAAAGCATACACACTGAGGGGGGGACCCTCTGATAAACATGGGACTGATAAAATCCCACCACTTACTGTAATACAAAGCTTTACGAGTTATATTAAAAACCAAGTAGTGCAAATCACTGCGCAATGTTATTTCTGCACAAAAGTTATAACAGATTGTGTCCGTGGTATGGGGTGGAAGAAAAAGCTTGCAGGGCAAAGTTCTGTAGCAAAAGACTTCCAAATCAGCAGATGTCTGCGGCCCCTCGACTGCTGGGTGGGTTATTCACAAGCCTGTTTTAAAGTCAGTGTTTCCGCTGACCAAACATTACACCCGGTCTGTCTTATCAAACTGTTACACCAACTGGATTTGAGATATAAAGTACAGATCACGACCCAGGTCCCGTACCAACCAGGTGGCACTCTGTTATCTCTTATACAATAAGGGCCAAAATCACTCTGCAAGGGTAATGGGGTAGTACCTGAAGCTGTGCCGATTTTGGGCAAGGTGGCAGTGCCCGTCGTGTCAAAAGTTAGCCCAATAGTAAGAGGCTCAGTGGTGACCAGGGCCCCACTTCAAGGCAGTACTCTATATTTAATGTTGCCGCGTGAGGGCTGGAAAATAGTCTGTCAGAGACCCAGTGGCCCAATAATACTTTGTGAGAGCTATTCCCGGAGTGTGTCTTGATCAACCTGCTCCCCCGGTTGCTAAACACTTAGGGCCAAGCAGCTCAACCAAGTCTCGCCAGGGACTCCTGTCACTTACCCCAGTGTGTCAATGCTCAAAGATGGCATTGGGTTTCGCGCCAAAAGAATTCTCACTGCGTGAGCGAGGTATACAGGGCCGGGGGTATTGCTGCCTCTGTCTGTCGTCCCAAAGTCTCCTTACCACACCACTGTACTCACAGAGAGGTCCACGTAGGGGGTCTAGAAGGTCGAGGTCAGCAGCAAAAGAGAGTCTCCGGAGCTTGCGCTACTCCATGTTGCGTCTCTTACCAGGCACCACTATCTCTCTGCTAGATCTGTTCTGGCTGTGTCGGCAAGACTCCAATCCTCTCCTTCCGAAAATCCTCTTTGTAGGTTAGGTTGCGCTGAGCCAAGGTCTGTTGTGGGCTTCCGGTAGTGGAGCGGTGTGTTGTGCTCTCACGATCCCAATGGAGGCCGGATAAAACTGAATTCCTCCACTCCGGCAGCTATCTCTGCCAAGGAAAGATCACTGGGCATAGGGCTCTCTATGTGCTCCGATATTTGTCCCAGTTTGCAGTTACAAAACTGTATATAACTGTTTCTCTGCTTGCCATAACTTTTATTGGCACTAACTGAGTTGTGTATTTTTATAACTTTTATAATAAATTTGTTTTTAACTTTACCAACTCTATGTGCTGTGTATGGTTCTATGCTACGCTACTTTTAGGGTGAGAATCCCTGACCCCAGTATCCTGCTCTCATACCCTGATGGTATATACCTTGGGTGTGATGACCCCCTGCACCTTGGAGTTACCCTGGATCAGCTAGCTGGACTGCTGTAGAAATCCAGCCTGTCTCTATAGGCATAACTGATTGCCTTTCATACAAGTGAGTACCCTGTATTCATCCCTTGTCAGAAGTTTATAAGATTCACCATTGATCTGCACCATTGGCGCCTCTATCTATTGTTCTTTTCTAACATTGAGCTCATGCATGTGAATTTACAGAGGAGTGAGCACTGAATAGCTAAAATGTAAGTCTTTCAAAAAGAACTGAAATAAGGGGGCAGTCTGCAGAGGCTTAGATGCAAGGTAATTACAGAGGTAAATGTGTATTATAACTGTGTTGGTTATGCAAAACTGGGGAATGGGTAATTACGGGATTATCTATTTTTTAAAACAACAAAAATTCTGGTGTTGACTGTCCCTTTAAAAGAAGTACTGTCCTCCATAGGAATAGTAGTACGTTTGGCAAGAATGGAAATAGCCCCATCAACCTTAGGGACTGTTTCCCAAAGTTCCAAATTAGCAACAGGCAAAGGATACCATTTTTTAAACCTAGAAAAAGGGTTAAAAGAGGTACTAGGTTTAGACCATTCTTTAGCAATATCATTAGAGATAGCGTCTGGAATAGGAAAAACTTCAGGAGTAATAACAGTAGTCTTAAATACGGAATTTAAACGATTAATAGCTTTATAATCAGGAGGTTTAGACTCCTCAATATCCAAAGTAAAAATACTTTCTTAAAAAGAGAGCAAATATGTTCTATCTTAAATAAAAAAAGATTTGTCCATTTCTGTCTCTGATGTGGCATCCTCTGAATCAGAGGAAACCCCATCAGTAGCGGATACATCAGTATGCTGACGGTCAGTACAAAATTACCTAGATTTAGGAATATTTAGCAAAACCCTTTTACATTTATTTGAAGGCAGGATAGCAGTCATTGCCTTCTCTATAGCTGCGGTAATAAAATCTTTCATTTCTGCAGGAATGCTTTGTACATTAGACTGAGATGGAATAACAGTGGATGCATTTGTACTCATAGAGATATAATCAGCATGTAATACATTTTCAAAACAAAAGCCACATAATTGAGCTGAAGAATTTAGATCAGCTTTTTTACAAAAAACACACTTAGGATTTTAGCTGCCTGAACATGTTTCTACCGAATCTATGGTAACATCTGAGGCAGGTTCAGTTTGAGACATAGTTGCAAAAAAAAATAAAAAATTGAAAAACATATTTCTGCAAATTTATATCCATGCTTTTAAATATATATTATATTATAACAGGCTTGAGAGAATGGGAAACAGAGCGAATATTTATAAAATGTAGTATCTGAATATATAGAATTCTAATTATAAAAAACAATGCTGCACAAAAGTTCTCTAAGATTTTCTGAGAGCACTGAGTGGATTGGGGCGGAGCTCATAACGCTAGAAAAAAACCCGCAAAATGACGCATCATGCATGACGTAAATAGCGTCAACGCGTGCGCGTTTGTGCGCGGATTTGTAATACATTTTTGAAAAGGAACGGAAGTAAAAAAAGTGGTTAATACACAAAAACTTGCCAAATTGTTTTAAATAAATTGATAGCCCCCCCAAACACAACATGCATGTTTCACAAACTCCACCAACTTTGAGATATATTTTTAGCCACTAATAAAAAGTACCTAAAAAAGAGCACTGAATTACTGACTCAAGGCATCTATACAAAGAATATATAGCAACTTAACTTAAAAGTGCCCAATCCATAGCTGAGAGTGTCTTTTATTAATGAAAATAAAATTATACTTACCATGTAAGACACCATCCACATATAGCAGACAGCCAAACCAGTACTGAAACAGATCGGCAGAGGAGAATAATGTCAATCTGTAAAGGGAGGCAGCAGATGAATTCCCTGCGACCGAATTCACAGAGAGCCTTATAATAGATTTCCCATAGATGAAAACATGGCATCAACAGGCAATACTCCCTTCACATCCCTCAAACACTGTACTTAGAGAGGAACTGGGCTTCAATATGCTTAGAAGCGCCATTCACAGAAGAAATCAAGCACATCTTGCTTCACCCCCTCCTAAGGAGGCAAAGTTTTTAAAACTGAGGTATGAGTGAGGTGAGGGGTGTATTTATAGGCATGTGAGGTTTGGAAACTTTGTCCCCTCCTGGTAGGAATGTATATCCCATACGTCACTAGCTCATGGACTCTCATAACCTATATGAAAAAAAATAAAACTTTTTTTATGGAAAAGATGCACGTCCAGCAGGGGGAGGAATGGAGTTGGAGCGCCTTTCTCATGGGCTGTGTCAAACAACACAGACATGGGGGCGGTGCAACATCATCAAGGTTTCAGGTACATTTTTTTTAAAACATATTAATTGAAAATCTTTTTTTTCTTTTTTTTATTGAGGTTGTGTAAGAAGTTACATAAAAGATTTATCAATAAACAATATTAACATTGCAATAAGACATACTAACGTTCTTAGCGTATAAACATAGCGGGAAAGCAGATCAATAACAATTCTAGCCATACCTTCTGGAAATCTCTGAAAAAGTGTGAACACTATGCCTATAGAGCATATAGCTTAGTCTATTATTCCACCCGTCTGTAAGTGGATAAAGCAATCTAGAACATGGTACTAGTAAGTGGGAGTAAGAGTCTAAAATAAATTGAACTAGTATGTCTATAGAAATCTTGTATAAGGTATAATGGAACCTCAGTTTTGTATTATATGAAGAATAAAAATGGTCCCCACATTGCTGGAAAAAAACATGCATTCGATTATCCATTTGAAAAAGATTGGGGCAAGGGGGGGTTGGCTTTTTGTTTTTTGGGGAAGAGAAATTCAGCGGCCGAGAGTCGCTCTAAATGAGGTGAGGGGGAGAATGGGGGGCAGAGCCGGTTAGGTTGCTAAACTATTAAAGACTTTTGGGCCTCTAAACTTTGTAATGCAAAACAGGTAAGGATATCTCCTACTAAAGTTGTGTATATAAGGGGAAGACTGATATATGTCTTGATCTCTTACACAATATATAATAACAATATGCAGCAAACTGAACCATTGCCTAGAAGACTAGATAATAGGTTAATACTGTCCTGCAAGTCTATTTCAGCTATATGTAGGATTGGAGCATTAAAAGGCTTCAGATTGTGCATCAGCATAAATATTAAACCCAGAAATTGAGATCTACATGAAAAACAGAATTTATGCTTACCTGATAAATTACTTTCTCTTGCGGTGTATCCAGTCCACGGATTCATCCTTACTTGTGGGATATTCTCATTCCCTACAGGAAGTGGCAAAGAGAGCACACAGCAGAGCTGTCCATATAGCTCCCCCCTAGCTCCACCCCCCAGTCATTCGACCAAAGGTTAGGAGAAAAGGAGAAACCATAGGGTGCAGTGGTGACTGTAGTTTAAACAAAAATTTTTTATTAACCTGACTTAATTGCCAGGGCGGGCCGTGGACTGGATACACCGCAAGAAAAAGTAATTTATCAGGTAAGCATAAATTCTGTTTTCTCTTGCAAAGTGTATCCAGTCCACGGATTCATCCTTACTTGTGGGATACCAATACCAAAGCTTTAGGACACGGATGAGGGGAGGGAACAAGACAGGTAACCTAAACGGAAGGCACCACTGCTTGCAAAACCTTTCTCCCCAAAATAGCCTCAGAAGAAGCAAAAGTATCGAATTTGTAAAATTTGGCAAAAGTATGCAGTGAAGACCAAGTCGCTGCCTTACAAATCTGTTCAACAGAAGCCTCATTCTTGAAAGCCCATGTAGAAGCCACAGCTCTGGTGGAATGAGCTGTAATTCGTTCAGGAGGCTGCTGTCCAGCAGTCTCATAAGCCAATCGGATGATGCTGTTCAGCCAGAAGATAAGAGAGGTAGCAGTCGCTTTCTGACCTCTCCTCTTACCAGAATAGACAACAAATAAGGATGATGTTTGTCTGAAATCCTTGGTTGCTTGCAAATAGAATTTCAAAGAACGAACCACATCAAGATTGTGTAATAGCCGTTCCTTCTTTGAAGCTGGATTAGGACACAGGGAAGGAACAATGATTTCCTGGTTAATATTCTTATTAGAAACAACTTTAGGAAGAAAACCAGGTTTGGTACGCAAAACTACCTTATCTGCATGGAACACCAGATAGGGTGAATTACACTGCAAAGCAGACAATTCTGAAACTCTTCGAGCAGAAGATATAGCTACCAAAAACAAAACTTTCCAAGATAATAACTTAATATCTATGGAATGTAAAGGTTCAAACGGAACCCCTTGAAGAACTGAAAGAACTAAATTTAGACTCCATGGTGGAGCCACAGGTTTATAGACAGGCTTGATTCTGACTAAAGCCTGAGCAAACGCTTGAACGTCTGGTACCTCTGCCAGACACTTGTGTAAAAGATAGACAGAGCAGATATCTGTCCCTTTAAGGAACTAGCGGACAAGCCTTTCTCCAATCCTTCTTAGAGAAAAGACAATATCCTTGGAATCCTAATCTTACTCCACGAGTAACCCTTGGATTCACACCAACAAAGATATTTCCGCCATATCTTATGGTAAATTTTCCTGGTGACAGGCTTTCTAGCCTGGATCAGAGTATCTATAACTGATTCAGAGAAATCACGCTTAGATAGAATTAAGCGTTCAATCTCCAAGCAGTCAGCTGCATAGAAACTAGATTTGGATGCTTGAATGGACCCTGTATTAGAAGATCCTGCATCATTGGCAGTGTCCAAGGTGGGACAGATGACATGTCCACTAGGTCTGCATACCAAGTCCTGCGTGGCCACGCAGGCGCTATTAGAATTACCGAAGCCTTCTCCTGTTTGATTCTGGCTACCAGACGAGGGAGAAGGGGAAACGGTGGAAAGACATAAGCCAGATTGAAGGACCAAGGCGCTACTAGAGCATCTATCAATGCCGCCTTGGGGTCCCTGGACCTGGATCCGTAGAGAGGAAGTTAGGAGTTCTGACGGGACGCCATCAGATCCAATTCTGGAATGCCCCATAGCTGGGTCAGCTGAGCAAAAACCTCCGGGTGGAGTTCCCACTCCCCCGGGTGAAAAGTCTGACGACTTAGAAAATCCGCCTCCCAGTTGTCTACACCTGGGATGTGAATTGCAGATAGATGGCAGGAGTGATCCTCCGCCCACCTGATTATTTTGGTTACTTCCTTCATCGCTAGGGAACTCTTTGTTCCCCCCTGATGATTGATGTACGCTACAGTCGTGATGTTTTCCGACTGAAATCTGATGAATTTGGCTGCCGCTAGTTGAGGTCATGTCTGAAGCGTGTTGAATATCGCTCTCAGTTCCAAAATGTTTATCGGGAGAAGAGACTCTTCCCAAGACCATAGGCCCTGAGCTTTCAGGGAGTCCCAGACCGCGCCCCAGCCTAACAGACTGGCGTCGGTCGTGACAATGATCCACTCCGGTCTGCGGAAGCACATTCCCTGAGACAGGTGATCCTGAGACAACCACCAGAGAAGAGAATCTCTGGTTTTCTGGTCCAGTTGTATCTGAGAAGACAAATCTGCATAATCTCCATTCCACTGTTTGAGCATGCACAGTTGCAGTGGTCTGAGATGTATTTGAGCAAAAGGGACTACGTCCATTGCCGCTACCATTAATCCGATTACCTCCATGCACTGAGCTACAGATGGCCGAGAATGGAATGAAGAACTCGGCAAGTAGTTAAAAGCTTTAACTTTCTGACCTCCATCAGAAATATTTTCATTTCTACCGAGTCTATTAATGTTCCCAGAAAGGGAACCCTTGTGAGCAGGGACAGAGAACTTTTTTCGATGTTCACCTTCCACCCGTGAGACCTTAGAAAGGCCAGAACAATCTCTGTATGAGCCTTGGCTCTGGGAAAAGACGACTCTTGTATTAAGATGTCGTCCAAATAAGGTGCTACTGCAATGCCCCGCGGTGTTAATACTGCCAGAAGGGACCCTAGCACTTTTGTGAAAATTCTGGGAGCGGTGGCCAACCCGAAGGGAAGGGCCACAAACTGGTAATGCTTGTCCAGAAAGGCGAATCTTAGGAACTGATGATGATCTTTGTGGATAGGAATATGTAGGTACGCATCCTAGTCATATATTGACCTTCCTGTATCATAGGTAAGATTGTCCGGATGGTCTCCATCTTGAATGATGGAACTCTGAGGAATTTGTTTAGAATTTTTAGATCCAGGATTGGCCTGAAAGTTCCTTCCTTTTTGGGAGCCACAAACAGGTTTGAGTAAAAACCCAGTCCTTGTTCTGTAATTGGAACTGGATATATCACTCCCATCTTGAGTAGATCTTCTACACAGCGTAACAACGCCTCTTTCTTTGTCTGGTCTGTAGACAGACGAGAAATGTGGAACCCCTTGGAGGGGAGTCCTTGAATTCTAGAAGATATCCCTCAGTAACAATCTCTAATGCCCAGGGATCGGGAACTTCTCTTGCCCAAGCCTGAGTGAAGAGAGAGAGTCTGCCCCCTACCAGATCCGGTCCCGGATCGGGGGCTACCCCTTCATGCTGTCTTAGTAGCAGCTGCAGGCTTCTTGGCCTGTTTACCCTTGTTCCAGCCCTGCAAAGGCTTCCAGGTTGCCTTGGGCTGTGAAGCGTTACCCTCTTGCTTTGCGGTTGCAGAGGTTGAAGCAGGACCGCTCCTGAAGTTGCGAAAGCAACGAAAATTAGCCTTGTATTTAGCCTTAAAAGGCCTATCTTGCGGGAGAGCACCCAAACCGGAGCAGTCTAAAGCCTACAACCGGTTAATAAACTACAGCCTGCTGTGGCCCTACCTGCCCTTAGGGATTAGTTTTGTGAAAAGCAAGCCTCTGGAAGTCCTCAAACAGTCTCTGAACCCTCCATGTGAAGCAGCATGAACAATCTGTCAGGATTAACTGCGCAACTGAGGCGCAAAATTAGGCCCCTCCCACTCAACTCCAGAGTTGTGAGGCCTTCAGATTCCCCATTTTAGGTGACTAAAATAATGCCATGTGGAATAAAAACCCCGTAATAAACACACCAAAAGTGTTTAAAAAGTGTCTATAATCAGTATTTTGTTAAATAAAATAATCGATTGCCCTGCAACAGTGTCAACCAGCCTATTAAGCCCTCTTAAATAAGCCTTGAGTTCTATACTGAGTCTCAGAACATGGCTTACCCTTCCCACATGGGGATTCTTGTCAGTCTTCTAGCATTATCTTGTCTTGACTAGAAAAAAGATGACTGAAACATACCTTAATGCAGTTAATCCTGCAAACTGTTCCCCCCAACTGAAGTTTTCTGGTACTCCTCAGTCCTGTGTGGGAACAGCAATGGATTTTAGTTACAACATGCTAAAATCATTTTCCCCTCAGCAGAATTCTTCATCACATTTCTGCCAGAGAGTAAATAGTACAAACCGGTACTATTTAAAAATAACAAACTTTTGATTGAAGATATAAAACTACAAATCTAACACCACATTCACTTTACCCTCCCGTAGAGAGGCCCTGCTGCCAGAGCCGGCAAAGAGAATGACTGGGGGGTGGAGCTAGGGGGGAGCTATATGGACAGCTCTGCTGTGTGCTCTCTTTGCCACTTCCTGTAGGGAATGAGAATATCCCAAAAGTAAGGATGAATCCGTAGACTGGATACACCTTGCAAGAGAAAATGTCCTTATAAACAGTGACTTAAAATAAATTAGTTATGTCTTTGTGTCAGAGGGCGCCAGACAAGAGGAGAACATAAACCACTGTAGTATGTCAGTATGACTGCCTGTATATTCCAAAACAGATTGTTATGTCCTCATAGTATATGGATATCTGTGAGACCCCTTTGGGCAACTTAGCATCTAGTGTCAGGAGGATTACTAATCTATGGGTGTAGAGTCCCATGTAAGAGAGTATTTTAGCGAATAACCCATTCCTGTAGCCAGTTGATAGCATTAAAAATAAGCACGGTAGCAAATTAACCCACTATTATACTCCAGTAGTATACAAGTCAGAACCAACAGTATAGGATGGCATTAGGTATGTCTTAAACTATTAATGTGTGCTTATGTGAGTACTGAGGTATGTGATTTAGAAGCTATTAACTATGTAGCGTTTTAACATGATGGGGTATGTCATAAAACAAATAAAACCCAGCAAAGATGTAATTTTGACTGATAGTAATCAAATTCAAATGCTAAAAACCAACCCATTTTAAGTCAAAATTAAGGGTGCCCAAAAGATATACACTAATCCAAACCTGTAGCCCCATCTCGGCCGCTGACAGAGCCCAGGTATTATGTTTTAAGAGGTAAGAACTTCTTACCTGGAATAGGTAGTTAAGATTAGAAGGTACTCATTACAGCCAGAACCGCTGAGGTAGGTAATCTAAATAAACTTTACTTTGTGTACAATTGGCTGCACATATAGTAGGTTAAATGTGATAATTAGGCGGATACACAGTGAGGCCATGTGATCAGCATATTTAAACCTAGAGAAGCATGTTATTGCAATTTGGGTTCGGTCTACTGTTATAGCTTTATATAAAAATGGTACTAGGCAGTAGATTACTTTGGTAAACCATGATCATGAAATAGACTCCAGTCAATATACATGAGGGGCAGATTAGTGAAATCTGCGAATATGTTTAGTGGAGTCTATTAGTGAGATCTAGAAGAGCATTAAAGTTTATGTAGGAGAGGTTCCCCCATATCTACATAAAAGGAAAGAAAACATCTCTACAGATTCCCAAGACAGATATAACAGACATAAGTTATTTACGTTGAGTAAATTCTGCAGGAGGAAAACTTATTTCAAATAATATAGTATTTCCTGTAGTACAGTACTGAGCAGTCTTTTGTCAATTAGAATTATAATACTAATAACAATAAAAACATAACTTTCAATTAACACTATAGGAGGGTTTTAGCCTCTTTTACCGTCTTATAATAAGAGTATGAAAACCGGGAACATTTTCTTTAACTCAAATCCAGCTCATAGTCCCAAAGAGGTTAGATCAAGATGGCATTTGCTGACACCTAGTTTCTGGCCTGCGTAGGTATAGGGAGACCTTATCTTAGTCCATTGCTTTGGGCCCAAGAAAAAATCTGAAGGCAATACCTTCCGGGCAAGAAGCTCAAATCTAGGCCTCGGGCTACCGTATGTCACATTTAGGGTGCGTGATGACTGAGACCTCTGGTACTGTGTGTCCGGACTTTGGGCAAGCGAGCAGTCTTTTTGGATCTTGCAAGAGCCCCCATCTAGGGTAGTAAGAGATTGCGGATGCAAGTCCCGTAATTCGGATACCTGTGTCGTCGCGTGCCTGCCACTGACCTCAATTGAGAGGAGCTGCCCTGGAATAGGTGTCAGGTATGGGCCCAGATGATCATCTGTTAGCGTTAGATTTTTCTCCTTAGCATAGGGTATCTTTTCCGTTGCGTTTGTGGGGGAGTCCATGGCTGAAGCAAGCATATTTTCAGACACATCATGTTCTACCATTTCAGGGGCAGCTCGGATAGTTGGCAATCTGTGAGGCATCCTCTCCATGAGAGTGCTGACAAGCTCCGACTTCATCTGTTGAAAGGAAGTCTCAATAATCCGTAGGACTTTTCTCTCCCATTCGTCAATATCAGCCATACTCCTGAGTCCCACGGAGCCAAACACATGTAATCCAGATTAGCTCAATTAATGTGTTTTAGATAGCAGGTTCCAAAATATATTCACCACTTAGGTAGCAGGTGGTATAACTTTGACTATAGCAGCCGTTGAGATCTTACAAGCTAGAGTAGTAGGCGATAGTCACAAAGCTAAGAGATCTGAATGAAATACACCGCTTAGGTTCTAACTCTCAAACAATATTGTGAGATTTGAGAAGGACGTTTTGCAGGTATTCTCTGGGTTTCCATAAACTACATTAAACAGTTAATTTGTCCCCATTTGTAATCTTAGTAGCCAGAGCTTGGTTAATGTGCGTCCGTCTACATCGGCAGTCGGCTCCACCCCCAATTGAAAATCTTTTTAATTACATAAATGTCATCACAGTATAATATAGTTACATATGCACCCTGTGTTCATTTAAGTCCTAATCTGCTCCCCTTCCCACAAAAAAGGTTACATTTTGGCCTGAATGAACCCCAACTACACAAGCTACAACTTGTACGGAGTTTACACTTGATTTGCAGGTGTTATGAGGAATGGGTCAGCAGACGTAAAACCCCAGGATCGCGACAGCACTAGATAATGCATTTAGCTGGTGTTGTAGAGAAGAAAGGCTACTTTCTTGCAAGTTTCTGAGAATGAAGTTTTGGCTATAAATTTAACAACAGAATTCTGACAAGTGTTGCTATTAATATATTGCGCCAGCTGTGGCCGATTGTGCTCTGGCTGTTATGGGATGTTTAGGACAAGTGCTAGAGACTTGCTGGTCTTTCTGAACCAATGACTTACAAGAGATTTTGTTAAATTGCCTAACATGTATTTATCCCCACCATAAAACCAACGTCAAGCACAGGGGCAGTCATCCGCATAACAAAAGAATGCCAGATGATTTCTGTCCACATGCGCTAGATCATAACATTGGTAACCTAGGCAACTGCAAGTTTTCTTGTGTCCTGTCCCAGCCCAAAGTGCAGAGGTCTCATTATCAAACATTTAGTACAGACTGTAAGAAAAAAAGATCAAAAGGGACAGTCAAGTTATAATTAAACTTGGATTAGATAGAGCATCACATTTTAAACAACTTTCCAGTTTCAACTTATCAACGTTGTTTAATTTTCTTTGTATCCTTTGTTAAAGAGTAATCCAAGGTGAGCTTAGGAGCATGCACATGTCTTTAGTTATCTGGCAGCAGTGCTTGCAACAATGTTTATACATTATTGCAAACACTGCTGCCATAAACTGCTAAAGACACATGCACGCTCCCCAGCGTCTATCAGCATACCTACATTTGTTATTCAAAAAAGGATACCAAGAGAGAAAAAGCTATTTTGATAATATAAGCAAATAAAACTGCATGTTTGATCTGAATAGCAGATGAGTTCCAGGCATGAAGCAGTACAGTATGGTTTGTTTGCGTGTGGCATGTACATTAGTATGTATTTATACAGTCTACAGTAATACACTCCATTGTCTAGTAACCAGGAATAGAGAGTCAGTGGCTTAGTAAGAAGACCACCTTAGCTACACAACTCTCACATTCTTAGGCACAGATTTAAAATCCCAATGCTAATGGTTAAACATAAGCAGACAAGCATAAAGGTCAGAGATTTTATTACAAACGGATAAAATTCCAGTTATGTGTTGAGCGCCAGCGGTGCTATGTTGAGCCTTGTCACAGTAAGGGCAAACAAAGTCTAGAAGACAACCAGATGACACATTGCTGGCTACTGATGGACGGCTAGAAGGTTCTATCAGAAGGACAGTGCCCTATAGGTAGGCATTTATTTACCATGCACATCTAGTAAAATAATGTACGGAACTTGTGCACAGGGTTGTATAACATCAGTCAAGGCTGGGTTATACAACTCAAGGGCCACAAACTGTCCCTCAAGTCGTTGACCCCCCACAAGATCAAAGGGTTTCTCCAAGACTACTACAAGCTGTTAATATGAAGCATTTCACACAAGGTCCTTGGCCTTTCCCAAACACAAGTGCCTTCACCTCACTATTTCCTCTTCTCTCTGGGGGTTCTGGGTCTGTGAGTAAATATAAACCTCCAGCACAAACATAGTTACATATATACATTTCTTATCTGTATTAACAGCATTTACCAAGGTGGCACCTGACTTGAGTAGGATGTACCCCCCTGGCTTAGAACATTAAATGTAGGGCTGCACAATTAATCGCATATGCGATTTAAAACTGAGATTAATCGGTGCGATTTAAAAAACGTGAGTATGTGGTTTTTAGCCCCGCCCCCTATGACGTACAGGAGGACTGGCAGTAACTGTTCATTGCGCTGGGGCAGAAAAAACTAAATGTTTGCTTACCTGATAAATTTCTTTCCGGATATGGTGAGTCAACGGCTTGAGAAATTACTGTTGGGAATATCACTCCTGACCAGCAAGAGGAGGCAAAGAGCACCACAGTTAAACTGCCAAGTATCTCTCCCATACCCACAACCCCAAGTCATTCAACTGAAGGGAAATGGAGAAAAAGGAGTAACACGAGGTGTCTAAGGTTATAGTCAAAAGAGCAACGGTCTTAAAATAAAGGGTGGGGCCGGACTCACCATATCCGAAAAAAAAGAAATTCAGGTAAGCATACATTTTGTTTTTCTTTCCTAAGGTATGGTGAATCCACGGCTTGAGTAATTACTGTTGGGAAACAATACCCAAGCTAGAGGACATGGATAAATAGGGAAGGACAAAACAGGCAGTCCTAAACAGAAGGCACCACCGCTTGAAGACCCTTTCCTCCAAAAGAAGCCTCAGCCGAGGCAAAAATATCAAATTTGGAAAATTTGAAAAAAGTATGTAGAGAAAACCAAGTTGTAGCCTTGCAAATTTGTTCCACAGAAGCTTCATTTTTGAAAGCCCAAGAAGAGGAAACAGCTCTTGTGGAATGAGCCGCAATTCTCTCAGGAGGCTGCTGTCCAGCAGTCTCCTAAGCCAAACAAATTATACTTTGTAACCAAAAATAAAGAGTAGCAGCAGTAGCTTTCGGACCTTTTAAGTTTCCCAGAGAAACAGACAAAGAGGGCAGAGGACTGGCGAAAATCCTTAGTCGCCTGTAAGTAGAATTTAGGAGCAAGGAAAATAGAGAAAAATATATATCAAACAGAGCTGTGTGGAGTGTCCTTTGGCTCCTAGAGAGATTGGGTCCCTAGCTACCCACAAAAAGATAAACTGTGAGGAATTATTCAAAAGGAGCGCCCCTAAGGAGGCAAGGACTGGTTAAAAGGAATCTAAGTGTAGCTATGCCAATGGAATTGTAGAGTATATGCGCACAAAGGCTGCTGAAAATCAAACACTTCAATAATGTGAACAAGGCTGCTAAAAGACTAAAACTTCAACAATAGGATACTAGAATACTTGCTCAATGAATATTTAATGACATATAAAATATCATAAACATATGCATGGATCCATGACTTAAAAGCATATAACAAAAATTCAAAACAAATTAGAAACAATAAAATAACAATGAATGCGGACAATATTACAATATATGAAAATATATATAAAAAAAATATGCAATGCCTCGATATTAGATCAATGTATCTTTCAGATACAGTGGGGTGTCGATGACTGAAATAGTTCAGTAAGATCTAGATCTCCAAATAAAGTTACTATAGTTCATCAAATAGGTGATTAATCCAATGTGCTGGTGCAGAAACAAATCTTCAAATAGTGTTTATGCACAAAAAGAAGAGAAAATCAAGTGTGGAAAATTAAAAAAAAAAAAAGAAAAATTCAAAAATGAAAAGTTAAAAAAATGGCCATTGTGAGGATGTGATGTAATAAATTGATAGATAATATAAAAATGCAATAAAAATACAAAGTATGTCCAAAAAACAAAAGTGAAATCTTCGTGAAAAATAGATAAATTATTAACAAATATCCTTAGTGGAGATTTTCATCCCAAAGAATCCTAATATGTATCTTCAAATCCTGTGGAAAAAAATAATAACAACATTGCAAAGTATTGTATGAAACAAATTGTAATAATTGAAACATAGCTCACCATATGCTGTCAACGCGTTTCGGCCCAATGTGGGGCCTTTATCAAGACTATTTTTCACGAAGATTTCACTTTTGTTTTTTGGACATACTTTGTATTTTTATGCATTTTTATATTATCTATCAATTTATTACATCACATCCTCACAATGGCCATTTTTTGAACTTTTCATTTTTTAATTTTTCTTTTTTTTTTTTTTTTAATTTTCCACATTCAATTTTTTTCACTTTTGATTTCTAACATCTGTTTTTTCATTTGATTTTCATTTTTGTGCATAAACACTATTTGAAGATTTTTTCTGCACCAGCACATTGGATTAATCACCTATTTGATGAACTATAGTAACTTTATTTGGAGATCTAGATCTTACTGAACTATTTCAGTGATCCACACCCCACTGTATCTGGAAGATACATTGATCTAATATCTAGGCATTGCATATTTTTTTATATATATTTTCATATATTGTAATATTGTCCGCATTCATTGTTATTTTATTGTTTCTAATTTGTTTTAAATTTTTGTTATATGCTTTTAAGTCATGGATCCATGCATATGTTTATGATATTTTATATGTTATTAAATATTCATTGAGCAAGTATTCTAGTATCCTATTGTTGAAGTTTTAGTCTTTTAGCAGCCTTGTTCACATTATTGAAGTGTTTGATTTTTCAGCAGCCTTTGTGCGCATATACTCTACAATTCCATGGGCATAGCTACACTTAGATTCCTTTTAACCAGTCCTTGCCTCCTTAGGGGCGCTCCTTTTGAATAATTCCTCACAGTAGAATTTAAGAGCAAGTACAACATCGAAATTGTGTAAAAAGCGTTCTTGGGAAGAAGGAGGATTAAGACACAGAGAGGGAACAATAATTTCCTGATTGATATTTCTATTAGAAACAACCTTAGGAAGGAAACCTAACTTAGTACGAAGAACTGCATTATCGGCATGAAAAATAAGATAAGGGGAATCACACTGCAGAGCTGAAAGATAAAATTCTAGGAATTCTAATTCTACTCCAAGAGTAGCCTTTGGATTCACACCAATAAAAGATATTTACGCCATATCTTATGGTAAATCTTTCTAGTAACAAGCTTGTGAGCCTGAATCATGGTTTCAATGACCGATTTAGAAAAAACATGCTTAGACAAAATTAAGCATTTAATCTCCAAGCAGTCAGCTTCAGAGAAATGAGATTTGGATGAAGGAAGGGACCCTGAATCAGGAGGTCCTTCCTCAGAGGTAATATCCAAGGTTGGAGAGATGACATCTCCACTAGGTCTGCAAACCAGATCCTGCGAGGCCATGTAGGGGCTATTAGAATCACTGATGCCCACTCCTGTTTGATTCAAGCAATGACTCATGGAAGGAGAGCAAACGGAAGAAACAGGTTTGCCAACCTGAAAACCCAAGGAACCGCCAGAGCATCTATCAGAACGGCCTGTGGATCTCTTAACCTTGAACCGTACCTTGGAAGCTTGGCATTCTGACAGGACGCCATCAGATCTATCTCCGGCACCCCCTATTTGAGGACTAAGCTAGAAAACACCTCTGGATGGAGTTCCCACTCATCGGGATGAAAAGTCTGTCTGCTCAGAAAATCCGCTTCCCAGTTGTCTACTCCTGGAATGTGGATGACAGACAGCAATTAAGGGTCTCTGCCAACTGAAGAATCCGAGTAACTTCCTTCATGGCTAAGGAACTCCGAGTTCCTCCCTGGTGATTGATGTAAGCCACTGGAACCTGATAAACTGGGCTGAGGACAACTGAGGCCAAGCCAATAGAGCATTGTAATTCACCCTCAACTCCAAGATGTTGATGGGAAGAGCAGACTCCTCCTGAGTCCAAAGGCCCTGAGCTTTTAACGAGTTCCAGACTGCTCCCCAGCCTAGCAGGCTGGCGTCAGTGGTCACGATCACCCAGGAAGGTCTTTGAAAACATGTGCCCTGGGAAAGATGTTCCTGAGAAATCCAACATGGGAGAGTCCTTTGATGACTGATCTAACTCTATTCTCTGAGATAAATCCGCATGGTCGCCATTCCATTGTCTGCACAATTGGAGAGCTCTCAAATGGAATCAAGCAAAAGGAATGATGTCCATGGAAGCCACCATCAGACCGATTACCTCCACCAGTCACTGAAGGATAAGCAGTAGCCTGAAGAGAGAGGCAAGAGGAAATGATTTTGTTTTTCCTGACCTTTGTCAGAAAAATCTTCATCAATACAAAATCTATTATGGTCCCTAAGAACACTACTCTTGTAGCAGGGGAAAGGGAGCTTTTTCCAGATTCACATTCCATCCATGGGAACGAAGAAAAGGACAACAATATCTCTGTGTGAGATTTTGCTTGAGGAAAAGATGGCGCCTGAACCAATTTGTCGTCTAGGTAGGCTGCCACAGCAATTCCACGAGAACGGATCACTGCCAAAAGAGCCCCCAGAACCTTTGAAGAAATTCTGGGAGCCGGGGCTAGACCAATGGAAGGGCCACAAACTGGAAATGTTTGTCCAGAAAGGCAAATCTCAGGAATCTGTGATGGTCCCTGTGAATAGGAAAATGAAGATACACATACTTTAGGTGTATGGTTGTCATGAACTGACCCTCTTGTACTAAAGGAAGAATGAAGCGTATAGTCTCCATCTTGAAGGATGGAACTTTGATAAACTTGTTTAGACACTTCAAAACTAGAATGGGATGGAAAGTTCCCTCTTTTTTGGGAACCACAAATAGGTTGGAGTAGAACCCGAGACCCTGTTCCTGCACTGGAACTATCACTCCCAGAGAGGAAAGATGTTGTTTACATTTCAAGAACGCCTCTCTCATTATCTGGTCTGCAGATAATCTTGAGAGATGGAATCTGCCTCTGGGAGGAAAAATCTTGAATTCCAATTTGTAACCCTGGGATACTATGTCAACAGTCTAGAGATCTGGGACATCTCATATCCAGGCTTGAGAGAACTGAGAAAGTCTGCCCCCCACCTGATCCGATCCCGGATCGGGGGTAAACCCTTCATGCTGATTTGGAATCAGCTGTGGGTTTCTTTGATTGTTTCCCCTTGTTCCAAGACTGATTGGGTTTCCAAGAAGACTTGGATTGTTCTTGCTTGGAAGAAGAAGGGAAAGGCTTTCCTCTAAAGTTACGAAAGGAACAAAAATGACTGACGTCCTTTAGGCCTATTCTTCTTATCTTGAGGTAGAAAAGACTCTTTTTCCAACGGTAAGAGATAATTTCTGCCAAACCGGGTCCAAGCAAGGTTTTGCCCTTGTAAGGAATCGCCAGAAGCTTGACTTTAGAGGAAACGTCCGCAGACCAGGATTTCAACCATAACGCCCTGCGGGCTAGGACAGCGAAACTAGATGTTTAAGCTCCTAGTCTAACAACCTGTAAAATGGCATCTGCAATAAAGGAATTGGCCAACTTAAGAGTTTTAATCCTATTTTGAATTTCATCCAAGGAAGTCTCTACTTGAAGAGAATCAGACAAGGCGTCGAACCAATAAGATGCCGCACTAGTCACGGTGGCAATACACACCGCAGATTGCCATTGGAGACCTTGATGAACATAAATCTTTTTCAAATAAGCCTCCAGCTTCTTGTCCATCAGATCCTTAAAAGAGCAGCTATCCTCAATAGAAATAGTGGTTCTCTTAGCCAGAGTGGAAATGGCCCCTTCAACTTGGGGTACAGTATACCAAGGGTCTTTAATGGAGTCCTCGACAGGAAAGAGTTTCTTAAAAATGGGAGATGGGGAAAGAGACACCCCTGGTTTCTCCCATTCCTGTGAGATAATCTCCCTAGCACGGTTCAGCACAGGAAAAAACTCTGAAGTGGAAGGTTCATCAAATAAACTATTAAGTTTACTAGATTTACTAGGAGTGACAATGAAAGGGGTATTGGAGTCATCTAAAGTATCTAAAACCTCCTTTAACAATCAAGCTTAAATCTGAAGGATACCACCTCAGTCTCAGAAGAAAGAATTATACTGTCCGAATCTGAGATTTCACCCTCAGAAAGTCCTGATGTATCTTCCTCATCAGAGTTATGAGAACAAAATGGAAAGCAGAACTGAGGACAGGCACCTTACTTTCTGAATTTCTAGATTTCCTCTTGCGTTTTCCCTGTAATCTGGCAATGGCAGCTAATGCCACAGATACCGCTAAAGATACCTGGGCAGTAATTTCTGCTTTTAAATAAACTCCACTAGGAGTTAGAGGAACCGCAGGGAACTGCATGTGACGCCATTGAGGCTTGGGACGTAGCAGGAGAAAGCTGAGGTATTATATTAACAGCATCATCCTGAGAGACATTAAGCTCAAAAATGTTACCTTTATTTTGCAAGGTTTTCTTGACACATGAAGAACAAAATTGCATAGGAGCTGCAATTTGTGCATCTAAACATAATAAGCATGAATTCATGAGAGCAGGCTCTTGCTCCATATCAGACATGTTGAGAAACAGTAAAACAAAATTTATGCTTACTTGATAAATTTATTTCTTGACCTGGTGAGTCTACGGATCATCATCAATTACTGTTGGGAATATCACTCCTGGCCAGCAGGAGGCAGCAAAGAGCACCCCAGCAAAGCTGTTTAATATCACTCCCCTACCCCCAGACATTCGACCAAAGGGAAAGGAGAGAAAGGAAGTAACAAGGTGCAGAGGTGCCTGAGGTTTACATAAAAAGAAACTGTCTGAGGGTGGAGCCAAGCCATGCAGGAACATGGACGTGTAGTACACTAGCTCCGGGAATAAATCTCTCCATTATGCCAACTATAACATGCTGAACCAATTTTAACTAACTAGCAGACCTCCTTTAAAATCTGGGGAATACCTAGACCTAGATCTGGACTTCAGACTTGCGGCCAATAAAGAATCCATCCGGAACAAAGACCGCATCAGCCGGAATACAGACCGCAATACAGAAGCGCCACAAATACTACATCCGGAGTAAAGGTAAAACACCCCTTACAAACTCACCCCAGCTATACTATACCAGACAATCAGACAAGGGGGACAGGGAAAAAAAAAAAAAGGGACCGGTCATACTATCATACCGTACTAGAAACGATACCAGGCCGCTCAAAGCCTGCACACCACACCGAGGCTTAGATTGGAGCCTATACCACACGGCATATTAACACGCCCGAATGCTTCCAATTCAGCAGACCACCAGCACAACTTAACACGAACTCTAAGACCTACAGTGCTGGAAACCAAACCAAACAACATAATACTTAACTATACCACTAATACAACGTCACAGTTTTCTTAAACTGAGCACTCCTGCAGACTAAGCGTAACAGTGAGATAAAATACACTAGAGGGAGGAAAATATAATCGCAAATAAAACGAAAGAGAAAATAATGGCATCTAAAAGACTTGCCAAAAGTGACAAGATGAACAAAGCCCCATCTCAAACAAGCACCTTAAATTCCTTCTTCTCTACACAAGAAGCTACAGAAAGGGACCCAAAAAGCACATCACCCCTTAAAAGAGACACGCCATTAGAACAGATAAGTCATCCTCCAATATTGACACAGGAGCATTTATTGAATATGCAAGAAGCAATACAAAACCTCTCTTCAAAGACAGATATAGCAGACTTGAAATCTTTTATAAAAACAGAACTCACTGTTATCAGAAAAGAGATAAATGACCTTGGCTCAAGAATAGAAGATTTGGAGGACAGCCATGACACTTTATCAACAATGATGCAGTCAGCAGATAACTGTTTAGCTCAACACGCCACGTCGCTGCAATCTTTACAGGACAAAATAGAAGACCTCGAGAATCGAGGTCGGCGTAATAATCTGAGAGTTTGTGGCATCCCAGAAACCATAGAGCCCACAAATTTATTGCCATATCTCATAGAACTTTTCAACAATATTACAGAGTCCACTCAGATATCAGAAATATCTATAGAAAGGGCCCACAGAGCTCTTAGGCCCAAACCTCTACCATCTGCGCCCCCGAGGGATGTTATTATTAAATTCCTACATTACAGAGACAGAGAAAGAATATGGACCTCGGCTAGAATGTCTAAGATAATAAACTACCAAGAGCAAGAGCTACAGATATACCAGGACTTATGCCCGGCAACAATAGAGAAAAGAAAAGTTACAAGATTCCTAACGTCTGTCTTACAGGACAATAAAATAAAATATAGGTGGGGATTTCCCTTCAGTGTTATAATTACTCACTCAGGAAAGCAATATAACTACAAGGACCCTTCGGACATAAGCACATTATCCAGGAACTTGAACATTTATATCCCAACCCCACTTACCCATGGAGAAGAGGAGACAGACACTTCACAACCGACGGGGAAAACTCACTCACCTAAGCCCCAACGTTCACACTGGAACACAGTGAACCGTAAATCAGACAAGAATCTATCCAGGGACAATAACAAGATACCAACATGAAGGTCTGATCTTCCCCAAATTAAAAGATGATCAAGACATCAGATGGTTGAGTAATACCATGATATGTTTACAGTACAGAGACTAAGGTTAACTTTAATATTAACCAAGTAAAATAAGGTTAATAGATAGCCTAAAAAAGGAGTAATGTATGAGGAAAGCTAGTTACAAAGTTATTATATAATTACTAGTTAACATGTGTTAAATGTTTTGTGTATTGTTAATTAGATTAAGGCATGATGGAGAGAGATAGATCTCACCTCCACAATGAGACTATGCGAAGGCGGTGACGCAACCGCGTTTGTATACTGGCATCATTTGTTTAGTCGTTTGTTATTTGTTTGTTATTATTGTTTTTATAGTTCAATGTTGCGCAACACCACAAACACGCAATGGCACAATTTATGTTACTTAAACAATACGGAAGCCGCACCTTTATTATATCTAGACATTAATTTTAGCTCTCACAGATGTCATCAATATTTATTATCTACTAAGAAATCACCATGACATCTCATAACTCTGAACAGTTAATACACATTCTCACAATTAACACCAAGGGGTTGAATTCACCAAAAAAAAGGAATATAGCCCTAATAGACTTTAAAAGATTAGCAGGAGATATTATTCTGTTACAAGAGACCCACTTTATAAAAGGGAGAGAACCCAAGATGTTTCATTATAAATTTGGCACTTGCTACTACGCATCTAATTCTAAAAAAAAAACACAAGGAGTTGGAATACTCAAAGAAAGGAACCCCATTCCAGGAAATCCAAATAGTTAGAGACAATGAGGGACGATATATACTAGTTAATGGACTACTGTATGGCCGACCAGTGACGTTATTATCTCTATATGCTCCATCTTTAAAACAACACCTATTTCTCCAAAAGATAAACAACCTGATTTTTGAATTTTCAAAAGGCACACTAATAATGGGGGGAGATTTAAACCTAGCACTGCAACCAGAATTGGATTGCTCCACCACACACTCCTCCTCTCCTAAATCCACAATACAAAAAACAAATCTGCTCCTAAAGCAAATAGCAGTGAAAGATGTATGGAGAACATTACACCCAAAAAGGAGAGATTACACATTCTACTCCCACCCTCACAAAAGGTATAGCAGAACAGACTACATCTTCACTGATGTCACGGGCCTTACTCTGTTCCGCTCAGCGAAACTACACACGACAACTTGGACTGACCACAACATAGTGCACTGCGCGTTAGTATGGCCAAATAAGCCAATCAGGGATTATGTATGGAAATTAGGGTTGTCAAAAATAATCGCCATTGCGATGCATCGCGATTCAGCCATTAACGATGCTGCATCGATGCGGTGCAAGATCAGAATCGATTCAGGGTCAGTGACGTCATCGCACAATGTCACGTGACCCCGCCTCTCCCACTGACTGATGTGAGGGCTTAAAGTAATGTCAGACAGAGTAAATATTGATTGATTCTATGTTTTTGAACATCAGCACGCTCAGTGCAGTTGTCTGACAAGCGGACAGCAGCCTCGTGTAACACAGTGAATATTTCCTTGTATTATCGCTTCCCTGTTTACTCACTGTTGCGGTCTCTGCTGCATGTTTCCTCTTTGTCAGACCCCTAGCCCAGCACCAAACGAGCATTTGAGTGTTGCTATTAGATATAGAAAAAGTCAAGTTTTACAAAAGTATCTAATAGCAACACTCAAATGCTCGTTTGATGCTGGGCTAGGGGTCTGACAAAGAGAAAACATGCAGCAGAGACCGCAACAGTTAACAGGGAAGCGATAATACAAGGAAATAGTCACTGTGTTACACGAGGCTGCTGTCAGTTGGTCAGACTGCTTCTGCCCTGTCAGATCTCTCCTAGTCTTGAAGCAGGCGACACAGCAGGAGGGCTTAATTAATCACATTCACCCGGCCAGCACCTTTACCTCTAGGACAACTTATTGAAGCCGTTCAGTAAGTGGTTGGTGCAGCTGTTAATAAAGGTTCCGGTAAGAGGAAATGACATAGCATTCCTTCCCAGCTTCAGATCATCACAGAGCCGTAATAAACATGTTTAGAGTGCCTACATGATTGATTAGGTGACCCTTTATGTCAGTTTAGAGCCCTAATCATTAACGGTGACACTGCACTGCTCACACATACCATGCATTCCTTTCAAAGCTCTCCAATACCCAGAATACTAGACTCACTGTCTCATATGAGCTTAGGGAGCCAAATAACAGCCCATCTATGATCTAAGTGTAATATGTGGCAGGGTATTGTATTATAGTTGTGCTTTGTATGTGTATATAAATAAATGTATATGTTACATATAAACCTATAGCCTTTTAAAAGCATATCTATTACCTTAAATCTGAATCCATTATTTTTATTTAAAAAAAAACATCTATATCACACATATCCTATGTTAGTTATGTATTTGGGACCTGCTCTGCTAAAAGTCAATCATTTATACACCTTGGTTCATAAACTGTGCATTATTCCCTGACAAAAGAGGCAAGTCCAGAATTATTATTTAACATGCCAGGACCATAATTCCTTATATCCTAGAAACATCCCCTTAGCAATCCCCTTTTTTTTTAGAGCAGATAAAATAAAAAACATAATTTATGTAAGAACTTACCTGATAAATTAATTTCTTTCATATTAGCAAGAGTCCATGAGCTAGTGACGTATGGGATATACATTCCTACCAGGAGGGGCAAAGTTTCCCAAACCTTAAAATGCCTATAAATACACCCCTCACCACACCCACAATTCAGTTTAACGAATAGCCAAGAAGTGGGGTGATAAGAAAGGAGCGAAAGCATCAAAAAAATAAGGAATTGGAATAATTGTGCTTTATACAAAAAAATCATAACTACCACAAAAAAGGGTGGGCCTCATGGACTCTTGCTAATATGAAAGAAATGAATTTATCAGGTAAGTTCTTACATAAATTATGTTTTCTTTCATGTAATTAGCAAGAGTCCATGAGCTAGTGACGTATGGGATAATAAATACCCAAGATGTGGAACTTCCACGCAAGAGTCACTAGAGAGGGAGGGATAAAAATAAAGACAGCCAATTCCGCTGAAAAATGAATCCACTACCAAAATCAAAAAAGTTTCAAGTTTTATAATGAAAAAAACTGAAATTATAAGCAGAAGAATCAAACTGAGACAGCTGCCTGAAGTACCATTCTACCAAAACTGCTTCTAAAGAAGAGAAAACATCAAATGGTAGAACATAGTAAAAGTATGCAAAGAAGACCAAGTCATTGCTTTGCAAATCTGATCAACAGAAGCTTCATTCTTTAAAAAGCCCAGGAAGTAGAAACTTACCTAGTAGAATGAGCCGTAATCCTCCGAGGCGGGAATCTACCCGACTCCAAATAAGCATGATGAATCAAAAGTTTAAGCAAGATGCCAAATAAATGGCAGAAGCTTTTTGACCTTCCTAAAACCAGAAAAGATAAAAAATAGACTATAAGTCTATCTGAAATCTGAATAGCTTCAACATAGAAAGTAAGAATCTCACCAAAGAAGTCTTATGAAAAGAATAATTCCTCCCTAATGTTTGTTAGAATTTACAACTTTAGGTAAGAATTGAAATGAGGATAGCAAAAACCACCTTTTCCTGATGAAAAAAAAAAAATCAGAAAAAAGAGATTCACAAGAAAGAACAGATAATTCAAAAGCTGTTCTAGCCGAAGAGATGTCCAAAAAGAACAATACTTTCCATGAAAGTAATTAATGTCCAGAGCAAGCATATGCTCAAATAGAAGAGCCTGAAAAACCTTCAGAACCCAAATAAGACTCCAAGGAGGAGAAATTGGCTTAATGACAGGTTTGATACGAATCAAAACCTGAAAAAAATGATGAATATCAGGAAGTAACACTGCCTTATCCTGATGAAAAATCAGAAAAAGATATTCACAAAAAAGAGCAGATAACTCAAAAATTCTTCTAGCAGAAGAAATAACCAAAAGGAACAATACTTTTCCAAGAAAGTAATTTAATGTTCAGAAAATGCATAGTTTCAAACCGAGGAGCCTGTAAAGCCCTCAGCACCAAATTGAGACTCCAAAGAGGAGAGATTGAATTAATAACAGGCTTGATACGGACCAAAGCCTGAACAAAACAATGAATATCAGGATGATTAGCAATCTTTCTGTGAAAAAGAACAGAAAGAGTAGAGATTTGTCCTAACAAGAACTGCAGACAAAACCATATCCAAACCAACCTGAAAAAAATAATAAAATTCTATTAATTTTAAAAGAATGCCAAGAAAAGTAGGTCTTCCAGACTCAATAATAAATCTTTCTAGAGACAGATTTACGAGCCTGAAACCAAGCGTTCAATCTCCATCCCTTCAAATTTAATGATTTGAGATCCTGATGGAAAAAATGGGCCTTGAGAAAGAAGGTCTGGTTTAAACGGAAGTGTTCAAGGTTGGCAACTGGCCATCCGAATGAAATCCGCATACCAAAACCTGAGAGGCCATGCTGGAGCCACCAGCATAACAAACAAATACTCCATAAGAATTTTGGAAATCACTTTGGAAGAAGAACTAGAGGCGGAAAGAAATAGGCAAAAAGATAATTTCCAAAGAAATGTCAATGCATACACTACTTCCGCCTGAGGATCCCCGGACCTGAATAGGCCCCTGGGAAGTTCTTTATTCAGATGAGATGCCAACAGATCTATTTCTAGAAATGCTCACATCTGAAAAATTGAAAAACATATCTGGGTATGAGAGACCATTCTCCCGGATGTAAAGCTTGATTAACAGAGATAATCCGCTTCCCAAATATCTATACCTGGGAAAAAAACACAGAATTTAGATAGGAGCTGGATTTAGCCTAAGCTAATATCCGAGACACTTCTGTCACAGCCTAAGGACTGATAGTCCTACCCTGATGATTGTCATACACCATAGTTGTGATATTGTCTGAAAAACAATAAACGTCTCTTCCTCAAAAAGAAACTAACTAAAAAACTCTGAGAAAACACGGAGTTCTAATATATCAAATGGTAATCTCGCCTCCTGAGATTTCCAAACCCCTTGTGCTGACAGAGATCCTCAGACAGCCTCCCAACCAAAAAGACTCACAACTGTAGAGATCATGGTCCAGGTTGAAAGAAACGAAGAGACCTGTAGAACTAAATGATGGTGATCTTAACCACCAAATCAAGAGAGATAAATATTAGGATTTGAAGATTTAAAATGCGAAATCCTAGAATCCCTGCACCATAATTCAGCATAAAAGACTGGAAAGGTTCTTTCTATTGAAAATGAGCAAAGGGAATTGAATCCAATGCTGTGGCCATAAGACCTAAAACTTCTATGCATATATAGCAACTGAAGGAAATAATAGAGACTAAAGGTACCGACAGACGGAACCCAATAAAATTGTCCCTTGTCTGATAGAGACAAAGACAGTGACACAAACTATCTGGAAACCCAAAAAAAGGTGAACCTTGTGAGAGGAATCAAGAGCTTTTGAAAAAAAGATCCTCTAACTATGTCCTGAAGAACAAAGTGAATCATATGAGATTCCGCATCTTCAGAAAATAATCTGAATGAATACAGAAAAAATATGCATTTATTGTATCTAAAGAAAACAAATAATGCTATCACTGACCAAAAAAAGGCAGAATAGTTTGAATAAAAACTCCAAAACCCAGTTCCTAAAAATGAAACTGGAAGAAATACCCCAGAAGATTCCAGGTCTGAGCAGCGCTTGAACCCCACGGGTGACCAGCCATGCTTCAACAGTCCCCAAAATAAATAGGACCGAAACACACTTAAAGAAAGTGTTAGCCTTACTGGAATAAAATCAAAGAAATTTGGACCGAATAGAACTAAATAAATTTCAAAAAAGTCTTAACCTGCCCCTTGCCAGCCAAGCTGGAATACGGCACATACATTGCAATTTAAGGGAGCTGATTTCGAATGGAAAAAATTTCCAATTAAAAACATGTTACTTGGGAAAGAATTCAGGAATTCATTCCATAATAAGAAAAACCAAACTAGTATAAGCTTAAAGTTTTAGTCTTAGAACTCAATCTTGAAGCCCAGAGTAACAGTTAAGAATTGAATCCAATTATAAAACAAATAATTGATTATCTTAGAACAAAAGAAATATGGATTTTTAGAAATCACAAAATTCTTCTAGCTCAAACAGCTAAAGAGATAGATTAAACCTCATTTGCGAAAATATTCAATAAAATGAAGACACAAATGAAATTATTAGCATGATAGTCTAGTTAAAGGACCAGACAATACAGTGGACTTGCATAATCAATAAATGCAAAACAACAAGACAAATGCAACAGCACCTAGTCTAGTAAATTTTGTCCCTTTAACAATGCTAAAATAAATCATAATCTGATACTTGAACTTAAAGTAAACAGAAAAAATGAAGCAATTGCAACATCCAAATAAATCATAGGTCCAAGAAAAGTACCTGAAACTAAATAATTTTCCATAAATAAGATACAACCATCTAAAGGAAAATAAATACTATTTTGCTATAGAAACAATAGCATAATTAGTAGGAGTAGAGATAGCCCCAATAAATTGGAGAACCCTCCAAATTGAATTAAACTGCCGGCAAAGAGTATAGTTTAAAACCTTTGAAGAAGGAATAAAAGAAAATTCTCAGCCTATTCCATTCCCTAGTATAAGGAATTGGAAAAAAACCTCTGAAAACACAGAAGAATAAATAAGCAGAAATAGTGTTAGCTAGTCTTGAAAAAGAACTAGTTACCTTAATGTAAAATAATCAACACCTTTTCAACAAAGAACAAATGTACTTTAATAAAAAAGTAGATTTGTTAGTGTCAATATCTGATGAAGAAAATTCTGAATGAGAAAAAACATCATCAGAGAAGAATAAATCAGTATGTTGTTGGTCATTTGAAACTTCAATAATTAAAAAAGAAGTTGAAAAAGACCTAAAATTTTTATTAGAAAGCACAAAGTCAGACAAAGCCTTTAAAATAGAATCAGAAAAATATTTCTTAAAAATCTTCTAAATATTTCTTGTACATAAGATGTAAAAAGAATGGCAATATATAAAGCATAAATACTAATGAATTCTGCATGTAAAAGTTTATCATGATAACCTATTACAAACCATAGCTAAAGATAAACATTCATAACATTTAAAATAAATGAACTTAGCTTTGGTAGGACTGAACTCAGTCAAGCATTTTTCCAGAAGTAGCTTCTGATCCAGGGTCAATCTGAGACATCTTGCAATATGTAATAGAAAAAACAACATATAAAGCAAAATCTATCAAATTCCTTAAATGACAGTTTCAGGAATGGGAAAAAATGCCAATGAACAAGCTTCTAGCAACCAGAAGCAAATAAACAATGAGACTTAAATAATGTGGAGACAATAATGACGCCCATATTTTTTAGTGCCAAAAAAAGACGCCCACATTATTAGGCGCCTAAATGCTTTTGGCGCCAAGAATGACGCCACATCCGGCGACGCCGACATTTTTGGCGCAAAACGTCAAAAAATGACGCAATCACAAACAACTTCTGGCGACAAGTACGACGCCGGAAATGACAAAGAAATTTTTTTGCGCCAAAAAAATCCGCGCCAAGAATGACGCAATAAAAAGAAGCATTTTCAGCCCCCGCGAGCCTAACAGCCCACAGGAAAAAGTCAAATTTAAGGTAAGAAAATTTTTATTATTCAAATGCATTATCCCAAATAATGAAACTGACTGTCTGAAATAAGGAATGTTGAACATCCTGAGTCAAGGCAAATAAATGTTTGAATACATATATTTAGAACTTTATAGAAAGTGCCCAACCATAGCTTAGAGTGTCACAGAAAATAAGACTTACTTACCCCAGGACACTCATCTACATGTAGTAGAAAGCCAAACCAGTACTGAAACGAGAATCAGTAGAGGAAATGGTATATATAAGAGTATATCGTCGATCTGAAAAGGGAGGTAAGAGATGAATCTCTACGACCGATAACAGAGAACCTATGAAATAGACCCCGTAGAAGGAGATCATTGAATTCAAATAGGCAATACTCTCTTCACATCCCTCTGACATTCACTGCACTCTGAGAGGAAAACCGGGCTCCAGCCTGCTGCGAAGCGCATATCAACGTAGAATCTAGCACAAACTTACTTCACCACCTCCATGGGAGGCAAAGTTTGTAAAACTGAATTGTGGGTGTGGTGAGGGGTGTATTTATAGGCATTTTAAGGTTTGGGAAACTTTGCCCCTCCTGGTAGGAATGTATATCCCATACGTCACTAGCTCATGGACTCTTGCTAATTACATGAAAGAAAAAGGGAGTTCTGACTGCTTGAATTTGTTAATGAAAAGCATGGGCAGTAATCGTGATGCATCGCGATGCATCGTAGAATCGAATCGAATCGTTACAATTATAATCGTAATCGAATCGAATCGTGAGACAAGTGAAGATGCGCACCTCTAATGGAAATTAGATGAAATTTGTTACACGACTTAGAAATCCAAACTAAAGTAGCAGAGAGCATAACGGAATACTTTGACTTTAACGCTGCATCACAAACCTCCCCCCAGACGAACTGGGAAGCACACAAAGCGGTAATTAGAGGGGAGCTTATAGCACACAAAGCCCGACGGAATAAAATGAGTAGAGAAAAAACAGCAAACAATCCAAACGATTGAAAGACTTGAATCTCAACACAAAATGACCCCTTCAGACACTCAAATATTAGACACCCTGACTATAAAAAAACAAGAACTAGCTAATATCCTCAACAAAGACCTCAACAAAAAGTATATGATGCTGAAACAATATGCATATATAACTCATAACAAACCAGGCAGATCGTTAGCAAGAATGGTAAAAAGACAATCAAAGGCATCTTACATTTTACAAGTTAAAAACAGCAAGGGAATAACACAACATACATCACATGATATAGCTTCAACATTTAGAGATTATTTTCAACGACAATATAACCTTCCACCGAACGTATCACAAAATCACACTCACTCACTCACTCACAACAGAGAGCAGAGAACATAGACTCTTTTCTATCACAACTTAATTTACCCAAAATCACACTAGAACAATTAGATAAACTAGAGTTACCAATCACAGAGATAGAAATAAACAATACAATCAAAAATCTCCCAACGGGAAAATCGCCAGGACCAGATGGTTTCAGTTATTCTTATTATACCAAATTTAAAACCCTATTAATACCACATTTACTGACATATTTTAACTCAATAAACGAATCATGCCCCTTCTCAAAATCGGCTTTAGAAGCACACATAATAATGCTACCCAAACCAGGAAGACCAATGGATAATCCCTCTAGTTACAGACCCATATCCTTAATAAACGCGGATGTTAAGATATATTCCAGAATCTTAGCAACACGATTAAACGCACTCATTCCAGAACTCATAGAACCAGACCAAGTGGGATTTATCCCAGGCAGAGAGGCAAAGGATGGCACGGTCAGGGCCTTAAACCTTATACACTATGCAAGAGGGGAAAAAATACCCATGGTCTTGCTGTCAACAGATGCAGAGAAGGCCTTTGACCGTGTCAGCTGGGACTTCCTTTGGAACACCTTACAACACATGGGTATAGGAAATATAACCATTAACCGCATTTTTGCCATGTACCACCAACCAAGCGCAAAAATATCCCTTAACAGAATATTATCAGGATCATTTCCCATAACAAATGGCACCAGACAGGGGTGTTCCCTATCACCACTTTTATTTGCTTGTGTTATAGAGACCTTGGCATCAAAGATCAGACAAAACAGGGATATACAGGGTGTGACGCTTGGTGATTACTCATATAAAGTGTTGTTATATGCCGATGACATGTTATTTACAGTTAGCGACCCCAAAAACAATCTACAGAACATACTCCAGGAATTACAATCCTTCCAGTATTACTCAAATTTTGTTATTAACCTATCTAAGTCAGAAATTTTAAACATATCGATGGATACACAAACAGCTGAAACTATTAAAAATGTTACCCCCTTTAAATGGTGCCCCTTATCCCTCAAATACTTAGAAATCAACCTTACCCCAAATTTAGATAATATATTTAATAATAATTACCTACCCATGAAAGAGAAAATAGTAAATGACCTAACTAGATGGAGACATAAGAACATATAATGGATAGGCAGAATTAACTTAATAAAAATGAATACATTCCCTAAGATACTATATCTCCTACAGACCCTACCTATCCCTCTTCCCACCACCTATATCAAATCTTTACAAAAAGCCTTAACAGATTTTGCATGGAACAGAAAGCACCCCAGAATAAATAGACAAATTATGATGCTACATAAAACCCAAGGGGACCTAGGCATGCCTGATCTGCAGGCATATAGAACAGCAATTTTTCTACAAAGAATTGTAGATCTATACACACTGCCACCCCATAAAAGATGGGTGCAAATAGAATTAGACTGTATGCAATCGTCACATGTTGACGACTTATGTTGGTCCTTCAATTCTACACAGAAACCCTCGAAAACCGCCAACCCCATAATACGAGAGACTTTTAAGGTATGGGACTTAGCCCTTAAACAGTACCCCACAATATCTTCTAGACCTTCCCTTTAACTTCGATGTTTAGAAACAAAGTGATAGACCTATCACATCCAACGTCGCAACAGCGAAATTTACCTGCATACCTACTTATAGACAATGAACACATCAAATCGCTACAATCACTGACCCAACAAGGACTTCACGAGTTTGAGAATTGGTACACTTACCACAGGACACATAACTTTTTTGCGATGAACCCTCTAGCTAGAAACATGACAAAACCACGCACCAACTTTGAAATATTATGCACCCAGAGCCCTACACCACGACATACAATATAAAAAATCTATAAGATACTAACTCATACCCAACCAGGTTATATACATCACTACATAGAGAGCTGGGAAAGAGACCTTGGCATTGTTATACTGCCTCAGACATGTTTGCAAATATTTCAAAACACGCTGAAAACATCGGCATCAGCCAGCCTTACAAAACTTAACATCAAAATACTACATAGGTGGTACTATACCCCCCGCAGACTGCACCGCATGTTTCATACAGTGGAGAATAGATGTTGGAGGTGCGGGCATGTAGGTAGTGATATGGCCCATTTATGGTGGTGGTGCTCCTCTATTCAGGATTTATGGAGACAGGTTATTAAAGAAATTGAACAAATTATTGGAAAACAATTTCCCTTAAACCCCTTAATCTGGCTTCTAAACAACCCACCAAGATTAAAACATAAACCGACACGAAAACTCTTCTTTATTATGACAAATAGTATAAAAGTTTTAATAGCGAAAAACTGGAAAAAGAAAGAAACTCCTTATATTTTAAGGTGGAAAGATAAGGTATCTGAAATTTTGGAATTGGAAGAGTTTCACTACATAAAACACAATCAAATGGAGATATACGCCGAGATAGGAACATTGTGGGAAAGCTATAACAGGACGTTAAATAACCCCCAACCATAATACCCTTGGATGTTGAATCACCTGATCCAATTAGGACATATTGTTAGAAACTAAATTAGAGAGCATATAAATACACACAATTAAAGAGTGCAACTACAGCTAAATACACATTTTCAAGTCTAGAAATATTTATATTGTATTGTTTTGGTTTGTATTGATTAAAAAATGTATCAGCATGTGTCTATAAAAGAGGAGCTGCGCCTCCGAATTTGTAACGTTTTGACAAAGAAATAAAGCTGATTGAAAGAAAAAAAAAGAAACTGTCTGAATACAAGCCGGGCCGTGGACTCTCCTTGTCAAGAAATAAATAAATTTATCAGGTAAACATAAATTTTGTTTTCTTTCTAATGACACGGTCAATTACTGTTGGGAACCAATACCCAAGCCAGAGGACCCAGATAAGGGAGGGACAAGACAGGAACCTAAACAGAAGGCACCACTGCTTGAAGAATCTTTCTCCCAAAAGAAGCCTCAGCTGAGGCAAAAGTATCAAATTTATAGAGTTTGGAAAAAGTGTACAAAGACGACCAAGTTTCAGCCTCGCAAATCTGTTCCACAGAAGCTTCATTTTTGAAGGCCCAGGAAGAAGCCGTGATTTTCTCAGGAGGTTGCTGTCCAGCAGTCTCCTATGCCAAGCGAATAATGCTCTTCAGCCAAAGGGAAAGTGAAGTAGCTGTAGCTTTCTGACCCTTGCATTTCCCAGAAAAACAAAGAAACAATGCTGAATACTGATGAAAGTCCTTAGTTGCCTGCAAATAAAATTTTAGCGCTCGCACAACATCCAGATTATGCAACAAGCGTTCTTTGTGAGAAGAAGGATTAGGACACAAAGAAGGTACAACGATTTCTTGATTAATATTCTTGACTGAAACTACCTTCGGCAGGAAACCAAACTTAGTACGCAGAACCACCTTATCAGAGTGAAATATAAGATAAGGGGAATCACACTGTAAAGCAGAGAGTTCAGAAACTCTCCGAGCAGAGGAAATAGTAACACAAAACAAAACTTTCCAAGATAACATCTTAATATCTAAAGAATGCAAAGGCTCAAACGGAGCCCGATGTAAAACTTTAAGAACAAGGTTAAGACTCCATGGAGGAGTAACAGGTTTAAAACACAAATCTGACCCTTTAGAGTACTTGCCGACAAACCCTTCTCCAGACCATCCTGGAGAAAGGACAAAGTCCTAGGAATCCTTACTCTACTCAGAGTATCCTTTGGATTCACACCAATACAAGTATTTACACCAGATCTTATGGTAAATCCTGTGAGTCACAGGCTTATGAGCTTGAATCAAGGTCTCAATGACAGACTCTGAAAATCCATGCTTAGATAAAACTAAGCATTCAATCTCCAAGCAGTCAGCTTCAGAGAAAACTAGATTTGGATGAAGGAAGGGACCCTGAAGTAGAAGGTCCATCCTCAGAGGCAGTCTCCAAGGTGGAAAGGATGACATTTCCACTAGGTCTGCATACCAAATCCTGCGAGGCCACGCCAGGGCTATGAGAATTACAGACGCCCTCTCCTGCTTGATTCGAGCAATGACTCTTGGAAGGAGAGCGAACGGAGGAAACAGGTATGCTAGACTGAAGTACCAAGGAAATGCCAGAGCATCGATCAGAAATGCCTGTGGATCTCTTGACATCAAGCCGTATCTCGGAAGTTTGGAATTCTGATGAGAAGCCATGAGATCCAACTCCGGCTGCCCCCACATGAAGGTCAAGCTGGAAAACGCATCCGAATTAAGTTCCCACTCCCAGGGATGAAAAGTCTGTCTGCTCAGAAAATCTGCTTCCCAATTGTCCACTCCTGGGATGTGGATCGCAGAAAGACAGCAGTTGTTGGTCTCAGCCCACTGAATAATTTGGGCCACCACTATCATGGCCAAGGAACTCCGAGTTCCCCCCTGGTGGTTGATGTAGGCCACCGAGGTTATGTTGTCCAACTGGAATCTGATAAACCGGGATAAGGCTAACTGAGGCCAGGACAGAAGAGCATTGAAAATGGCTCTCAGCTCCAAGCTTTGTATGGGCAGGACTAACTCCTCCTGGGTCCATAAGCCCTGAGCCTTCAACAAGCCCCATACTGCTCCCCAACCTAGAAGGCTGGCACCCGTGGTCACAATCACCCAGGAGGGTCTGCGGAAGCAAGTACCCTGGGAGAGATGAACATAAGAAAGCCAACACGTAAGAGTCTATTGACGCCTGATCTAGATCTACATGCGGAGACAGGTCCGTATAGTCCCCGTTCCATTGTCTGAGCATGCATAACTGCAGAGGTCTGAGTGGAACCGAGCAAACAGAATGATGTCCATGGAAGCCACCATCCGACCGATTACCACCATACATTGAGCTACTGAAGACCGTGGAGAGGAATGAAGGGCAAGACAAGAATGGAAAATCTTTCATTTTCTGACCTCCGTCAGAAAAATCTTCATTAACAGAGTCTATTATGGTCCCTCCTTTTTGGGAACTACGAACAGATTTGAGTAAAATCCCAGACCCCTTTCCTAAAAGGGAAATGAAACTATTACCCCCAGGGTGGCAAGGTCCTTGACACAATGTAAGAACGCCTCTCTTTTTATCTGGTCAACAGATAATCTGGAGAGGAGAAACCTGCCTCTGGAAGGAAAAGATTTGAAGTCTATTTTGTATCCCTTGGAGACAATGTCCACCGCCCAGGGATCCGGTACATATCTTATCCAAGCCTGGGAAAAAATAGAGTCTGCCCCTATAAAATCCACTCCCGGATCGAGGGACAACCCTTCAAGATGACTTGGAATCAGCTGAAGGCTTTTTAGATTGCGTTCCCTTATTCCGGGACTGCTTGGGCTTCCAGGAAGGCTTGGCTTGATCTTGCTTGGAAGGGGAGGAAGACTTGCCTTTAAAGTTATGAAAGGAACGAAAATTACTCTGACGTCCCTTCTGCTTATTCTTTTTATCTTGAGGAAGAAAAAAACCCTTCCCTCCAGTAATATCTGAGATAATTTCTGCCAAACCAGGTCCAAACAAGGTCTTACCCTTGTAAGGAATAGCCATGAGCTTAGATTTAGATGAAACATACGCAGACCAGGACTTCAACCACAAGGCCCTGAAGGCTAGGACCGCAAAACCAGAAATTTGGGCTCCCAGTTTAATAACCTGTAAGGAAGCATCTGTAATGAAGGAATTGGCTAACTTGAGAGTCTTAACCCTGTCCTGGATCTCATCAAGAGGGGTATCCATCTGAAGAGATTCAGACAAAAGGCATCAAACCAGTAAGCCGCAGCGCTGGTAACAGTGGCGATACACACCTCAGGTTGCCATTGTAGACCCTGGTGGACATACATCTTTTATAGTAAAGCCTCCAATTTTTTATCCATTGGATCTTTAAAAGAACAACTCTCCTCTATGGGAATATTAGTCTTCTTGGCAAAAGTGGAGATCGCTCATTCTACCTTAGGTACTGTCTGCTACGACTCCTTAATAGAATCCGCTATAGAAAACAAACTTTTAAAAATAGGAGATGGAGAAAAGGGAATACCAGGTCGTTCCCATTCTCGAGCAATAATCTCTGCAGCAAGGTCAGGAACCGGAAAAACCTCCACCATTGTTCAATTTACTAGACTTTTTAGGATTGACTATGATAGTTGTGTTGGAGTTGTCCAAAGTAGCCAAAACCTCCTTAAGTAATAAGCGAAGGTGTTCTAGCTTAAATCTGAAGGATACCACAGCAGCATCAGAAGAAGGAATTACACTGTCTGAGTCTGATATTTCCCCCTCAGATTCTACCAACATGTCTTCTTTTACAGGCTTATGGGAAGGGACATGTAGTGCTAAAAATAAATACACAGAGCGCCTCCTAAAAGGCTAAGACACTAGTAGTGACAAGATTATTTAAATAAAAAATATATTGAAATTCTATAGGGGGTATATAAAATATTTTATAAGCTACTTATAGCTAAAATATACAAACAAGATACAAAAGTGGATCCACTTAAAATTAGCAATAAAATATGCATATATCTATATAAAAAACAATACAATTGTGGTTAAAAACCACAACAATATACAATCTTAATCACAAAATAAATTACAATAAAACAGCTGTTGATGGTTGGAGAAAAAATATAAATATATAAAAACATCAATTTACTGAGTAGGTGTCCATAAATATGTAGGTCCCAAACTTTAAATTCTTTCCAGAGAGTGAATGTCCAATATGAAGATTCTATTTTAACCCCTTAGTGACCGAGGACGTGCAGGGTACGTCTGAAAAAAAAAGGCAGTTAACGCCTGACGACGTACCCTGCACGTCCTCGGCTAAAGTGAGTGCTGGAAGCGATCAAGATCGCTTCCAGGCACTATTACAGTACTGCAGGGATGCCTCGATGTCTGGGCATCCCTGCAGTGCTGTTACGGAGTGCCGGGACCGGAGCGATCACTCCCCCTTGAGTGATCACTTCCGGTTTTGCTCCACGTGGAGCCCGGCAGTGCAGCAGAGCATCGGAAGCGATCGGACACGCTTCCGATGCTCTGCTAGTGTGCTAAGTGCCTCGGTGGGTCGAGGCACTTAGTTAGTATATGAATTAAATAAAAAATGGGAAAAAATAAATAAAATATAAAATAAAAAAGCCCCACATATAGCGCCCCCCCCCTCCCCCATGAGGCTTCCAAAATGGCGATGCCCGGTGCATCATGGGGCATCTGGGGGTGTCCCTAGCCTGTCTCACCATAGGGGCAAGCTAGGGTCACCCAATCTGAGCCTTCTTAGAAAAAAAAAAATAATAATAATAAAATACCCCATTTGTCTGATCATGTCAATATTTGTAAATATTGACTCTGATCAGTGTGGATCTCCCTCCCTCTCCTCACTTGCCATTTTGTTGGAGAAAGAGAGAGACCTGTATTTTAGCAGAGAGAGATTTATTTCTTTTATTTGTTAAAAAATTTAAAATCCAAAGGCTCTTTTCAGAGCCATTAACCCCTAGCATGCCAGTGATCACTATAAATCACTGGCAGTAGCACAGCTGCACTTTTTTTTGCTGTCTGTGCATTTTTTTAGGGGTTAATTTTTGTTGTTGTATTTTTTTTAAAAAACTCAAAGGCTCCTTTCAGAGCCATTTAGCTAATTTAATTTAATTTAAAGACTATTTAACCCCTAGCTTGCCAGTGATCGCTATACATCACTGGCATTAGCATAGCTGTACTTTTTTGCTGTCTGTGCATTTTTTAGGGGTTAATTTTTGTTGTAATTTTTGAAAAACCTAAACGCTCCTTTCAGAGCCATTTAGCTAATTTAATTTAATTTAAATAGTATTTAACCCCTAGCTTGCCAGTGATCGCTATACATCACTGGCATTAGCATAGCTGTACTTTTTTGCTGTCTGTGCATTTTTTTAGGGGTTAATTTTTGTTGTTGTAATTTTTTAAAAACCCAAAGGCTCCTTTCAGAGCCATTTAGCTAATTTAATTTAATTTAAAGAGTATTTAACCCCTAGCTTGCCAGTGATCGCTATAAATCACTGGCATTAGCATAGCTGTACATTTTTGCTGTCTGTGCATTTTTTTAGGGGTTAATTTTTGTTGTTGTCATTTTTTAAAAACCCAAAGGCTCCTTTCAGAGCCATTTAGCTAATTTAATTTAATTTAAAGAGTATTTAACCCCTAGCTTGCCAGTGATCGCTATAAATCACTGGCATTAGCATAGCTGTACTTTTTTTTAAAAAAACCCAAAGGCCATTTAGTTAATTTAATTTAAAGAGTATTTAACCCCTAGCTTGCCAGTGATCGCTATAAATCACTGGCATTAGCATAGCTGTACTTTTTTTTAAAAAAACCCAAAGGCCATTTAGTTAATTTAATTTAAAGAGTATTTAACCCCTAGCTTGCCAGTGATCGCTATAAATCACTGGCATTAGCATAGCTGTACTTTTTTTAAAAAAAAACCCAAAGGCCATTTAGTTAATTTAATTTAAAGAGTATTTAACCCCTAGCTTGCCAGTGATCGCTATAAATCACTGGCATTAGCATAGCTGTACTTTTTTTTAAAAAAACCCAAAGGCCATTTAGTTAATTAATTAATTTTGGTTTTCTGTGACAGATACAAAAATGTCACAGAAAAGATATAGTGTTGAGGAGGGGAGGCGTATGCCATCCTTGCGTCAGAGTCAGATGCCTCTATGTCTGACTCAGACCCCAATTTTGACCCTGCCATATGCTCAGATACATCATTAGATGCAGTCTCAACTGATAGTGATGTATCTGTGGCTGCTAGCCCCCCTGCCAGCCCCCCTGCTAGCCCCCCTGCCAGCCCCCCTGCTAGAAGGAGGCGTGTTGCTGCCATTGCCGCTGAAGAGTGGGTAACGCCTCATCTCCAGAGGCCAGATATCCCACCCTTCACAGCAAATGCTGGCATAAATATAGATGTGGCAGGTTTTAGCCCCCAACAGTTTCTGGAGGTGTTTCTGGGTGATGATGTATTGGGGAACATTGTCGCCCAAACTAATTTATATGCCCATCAGTACCGTGCTGCAAAGCCTGAAACATATTTGGCAAAGCAGCAATGGGCCCCCATCAATGTGCCAGAATTTAAAAAATTCTGGGCATTGACTATGCTGATGGGCATCATAAAGAAACCCTCCGTTCGCTCCTACTGGAGCAGTAGCCCCATCTGCTCTACCCCCATTTTCTCCCAGAGTATGTCGAGGCAGAGATATGAAATGATTCTTCATTTCATGCACTTCAGCGACAACAGCCTGTGCCCCCCTAGGGAGCATCCCCAATTTGACAGGCTGTATAAAATCCGCCCCCTGATTACCCACTTTTCTGCCAGGTTTGCAGAGACTTATACACCTGGAAGGAATATATGCGTTGATGAATCCCTGATGAAGTATAAGGGAAGGCTGGGATTCAAGCAGTATATTCCTTCCAAGCGCTCCAGGTATGGGGTAAAGGTGTATAAGCTCTGTGAGAGTGAGACTGGGTATACTCAGGCCTTCCGGGTGTTTGAGGGAAAGGATAGCCACCTTGACCCTCCAGGTTGCCTAGAACATATGGGAACCACTGGCAAGATTGTCTGGGACCTGATATTACCCCTAATGAACAAAGGGTATCACTTGTACTTAGACAATTTTTATACAAGTGTCCTTTTGTTCAAGCTACTGTATTGCTTTGATACAGCAGCTTGCGGTACTATTAAAAAGAACCGCAAAGGTTTCCCAGGACAACTTGTACGCACCCGGCTACGAAGGGGGGAGACCTCTGCTCTGCGCCAAGAGGAGCTGTTGGCACTGAAGTACAGATACAAGAAGGATGTATACCTTCTTACCACCATCCACACAGAGAGGACGGTGGCGGTCTCTGTACGTGGCAGAGCTGAGATCATAAGGAAGCCAGTGTGCATCAAGTCTTATAACAGACATATGGGTGGGGTTGATCTGGCAGATCAGCTGCTGCAGCCCTACCTAATTATGCGGAAGACAAGGGCCTGGTACAAAAAGGTTGCAATTTACCTAATGCAGATTGCAACCCACAACGCTTTTTTGTTGTTCAAAAAAGCAAACCCCGGAATGAAACTGACTTTTTTACAATTTCAGCTCCAGATCATTTCGGGGATTTTGTACCATGATGCACCTGCTCCCCGGGCGGTGATGGGAGAGAGCAGAGTTGGGGCTACTCATTTTATTTTTAAAATCCCCCCTACTGCCGCAAAGCAGAGACCACAAAAAAAATGCAGAGTCTGTACCAAGAGGGGGCAGAGAAGGGACACTGTATATCACTGTCCTGATTGCCCTGGACAGCCTGGACTCTGCATTGGGGACTGCTTCAAGCGGTACCATACAATGGTCAATTTTTAAAAAATAAATAAATTTGCTGTTATTTTTTTTTTGTTATGTTTACTGTTAAATTTTTTGTTATTTTTTTACTTTTAATGTGCCAGATTTTTACATTTCACTAATATATTTTTTTTTTCTAAAATGGGGCTGTTCTTTTTTTTTACAAAAACCCCTGTCAAACCTATGCATGGGGACATAGGTGTACTCAGGGTGCCTAGCAGAAAACAACCTGTAGTATTTTTTTTGCACTAACTTACAACAGTCTCTCCTAAATCATAGTCAAAAAGCAATGTGTGTGTAAAAATGAAAATTGAAAAAATGCCACCATACACTTTCTCCAATTTTTTTAGCTAAAACAGTTACTTCAAATGCATCAAAGCACACCATATACAATACCTTGGGGTGTCAACATTTCAAAAATATGCACATTCATGGCAATAAATAAAAGTGGGGTTTACAATAGGCCCCAAACTAAAGATAGGCCTATCAGAAGAAATACTCTCACTTAATAACTAAAATCACAAGTCATAAAATTGTAACATAACCTTCCCAAAATCCTGGCAAACCTATGCATGGGGGGCATAGGTGTACTCAGGGTGCCTAGCAGAAAACAACCTGAAGTATTTTTTTGCACTAACTTACAACAGTCTCTCCTAAATCATAGTCAAAAAGCAATGTGTGTGTAAAAATGAAAATTGAAAAAATGCCACCATACACTTTCTCCAATTTTTTTAGCTAAAACAGTTACTTCAAATGCATCAAAGCACACCATATACAATACCTTGGGGTGTCAACATTTCAAAAATATGCACATTCATGGAAACAAATAAATTGGGGTATGTTAAAATACCCCCAAAAAGACAATAGGCAAAGAAAATATGTTAAATGTGAAAAAAAAATCACAAACGCATGTTGGACATTTGGCATTACACCCCCCGAACAAGCCAAGAAACTTATGCATAGGTGGTATCACTGTACTCAGGAGATGTTGGTGAACACATATTGGGGTCTTCTTTGGCAGTAACACATAACAGGAGCTGAGAATTCATGTCTAAAGTACAATGTGTGTGAAAAATAACACACAAAAAATGACTGCCTAATAGTTTGACAAAGAATTAGTGCATGGAAAGTGTTAAAATACCAGCATTTGAAATACCCTAGGGTGTCTACTTTTCAAAAATATATGGTTTGATGGGGGTAAATTACATTGGCCGGCTTCAGAAATGTCCTACATAGGACATGGGTGCATGGGATGTGAAAATTCCAAGTTGAAAAACTGGAATGCGCCCCCTAAATATAAGGCCTTTTAGCCCCCAGAGAACCCAACACACCTATACATGGGTGGTATCACTGTACTCAGGAGATGTTGTTGAATACATATTGAGGTTTTTTTTGGCAGTAACACATAACAGGGACTGAGAATATATGCCTAAAGTACAACGTGTGTGAAAAATAACACAAAAAAAATGACTACCCAAAAGTTTGACAAAGACTAGTGGTTGAAATAGTGCATGGAAAGTGTTAAAATACCAGCATTTGAAATACCCTAGGGTGTCTACTTTTCAAAAATATATGGTTTGATGGGGGTAATTTACATTGCCCGGCTTCAGAAATGTCCCAAATAGGACATGGGTGCATGATGACAGATATGAAAATTCCAAGTTGAAAAACTGGAATGCGCCCCCTAAAAATAAGGCCTTTTAGCCCCCAGAGAACCCAACACACCTATACATGGGTGGTATCACTGTACTCAGGAGATGTTGTTGAATACATATTGAGTTTTTTTTTGGCAGTAACACATAACAGGGACTGAGAATATATGCCTAAAGTACAATGTGTGTGAAAAATAATGCAAAAAAATGACTACCTAAAAGTTTGACAAAGACTAGTGGTTGAATTAGTGCATGGAAAGTGTTAAAATACCAGCATTTGAAATACCCTAGGGTGTCTACTTTTCAAAAATATATGGTTTGATGGGGGTAATTTACATTGGCCGGCTTCAGAAATGTCCCAAATAGGACATGGGTGCATGATGACAGATGTGAAAATTCCAAGTTGAAAAACTGGAATGCGCCCCCTAAAATTAAGGCCTTTTAGCCCCCAGAGAACCCGACACACCTATACATGGGGGGTATCACTGTACTCAGGAGATGTTGTTGAATACATATTGAGGTTTTTTTTGGCAGTAACACATAACAGGGACTGAGAATATATGCCTAAAGTACAATGTGTGTGAAAAATAATGCAAAAAAATGACTACCTAAAAGTTTGACAAAGACTAGTGGTTGAATTAGTGCATGGAAAGTGTTAAAATACCAGCATTTGAAATACCCTAGGGTGTCTACTTTTCAAAAATATATGGTTTGATGGGGGTAATTTACATTGGCCGGCTTCAGAAATGTCCCAAATAGGACATGGGTGCATGATGACAGATGTGAAAATTCCAAGTTGAAAAACTGGAATGCGCCCCCTAAAATTAAGGCCTTTTAGCCCCCAGAGAACCCGACACACCTATACATGGGGGGTATCACTGTACTCAGGAGATGTTGTTGAATACATATTGAGTTTTTTTTTTGGCAGTAACACATAACAGGGACTGAGAATATATGCCTAAAGTACAATGTGTGTGAAAAATAATGCAAAAAAATGACTACCTAAAAGTTTGACAAAGACTAGTGGTTGAATTAGTGCATGGAAAGTGTTAAAATACCAGCATTTGAAATACCCTAGGGTGTCTACTTTTCAAAAATATATGGTTTGATGGGGGTAATTTACATTGGCCGGCTTCAGAAATGTCCCAAATAGGACATGGGTGCATGATGACAGATGTGAAAATTCCAAGTTGAAAAACTGTAATGCGCCCCCTAAAATTAAGGCCTTTTAGCCCCCAGAGAACCCGACACACCTATACATGGGGGGTATCACTGTACTCAGGAGATGTTGTTGAATACATATTGAGGTTTTTTTTGGCAGTAACACATAACAGGGACTGAGAATATATGCCTAAAGTACAATGTGTGTGAAAAATAATGCAAAAAAATGACTACCTAAAAGTTTGACAAAGACTAGTGGTTGAATTAGTGCATGGAAAGTGTTAAAATACCAGCATTTGAAATACCCTAGGGTGTCTACTTTTCAAAAATATATGGTTTGATGGGGGTAATTTACATTGGCCGGCTTCAGAAATGTCCCAAATAGGACATGGGTGCATGATGACAGATATGAAAATTCCAAGTTGAAAAACTGGAATGCGCCCCCTAAAATTAAGGCCTTTTAGCCCCCAGAGAACCCGACACACCTATACATGGGGGGTATCACTGTACTCAGAAGTTGTTGTTGAACACATATTGAGGTGTTTTTGGTCAGTAACATATAACAGGAACTGAGAATCCATGCCTAAAGTACAATGCGTGTGAAAAATAACACACCAAAATGACTACCCAAAAGTTTGACAAAGACTGGTGGTTGAATTAGTGCATGCAAAGTGTTAAAATACCAGCATTTGAAATACCCTAGGGTGTCTACTTTTTAAAAATATATGGTTTGATGGGGGTAATTTGCATTGTCCGGCTTCAGAAATGTCCCAAATAGGACATGGGTGCATGACGACAGATGTGAAAATTCCAAATTAAAAAACTGGAATGCGCCCCCTAAAAATAAGGCCTTTTAGCCCCCAGAGAACCCAACAGACCTATACATGGGTGGTATCACTGTACTCAGGAGATGCTGCTGAAGACATATTGGGGTGTTATTTGGCAGTAACCCTTAACGTTCTCAGTAAATGTATTCTTGAATTGCTATTTTGTCAAAAAATCACCACTTTTTTTTTTTTCAAACTTTGGCATAGATTGGTGGTAAAATAGTTGCATGGAAAGAGTCAAAATACCCCATGTTTAATACCTTAGGTTGTGTTCTTTTAAAAAATATATATATGTGAAGGGTTAATCAGGGATTACTGACAGATATCAGTGTTCCAATGTAACTATCGCTAATTTTTTTTTAAATTTTTTGGAAATAGCAAAGTGCTACTTGTACTTATTGCCCTATAACTTGCAAAAAAAGCAAAGAACATGTAAACATTGAGTATTTCTAAACTCAGGACAAAATTTAGAAACTATTTAGCATGGGAGTTTTTTGGTAGTTGTTGAAGTGTAGGAGATTTTGAGGGTCAAAGTTAAAAAAGTGTGTTTTTTTTCAATTTTTTCCTCATATTTTATAAAAATTTTTATAGTAAATTATAAGGTATGATGAAAATAATGGTATCTTTAGAAAGTCCATTTAATGGCGAGAAAAACGGTATATAATATGTGTGGGTACAGTAAATGAGTAAGAGGAAAATTACAGCTAAACACAAACACCGCAGAAATGTAAAAATAGCCTTGGTCCCAAACGGACAGAAAATGGAAAAGTGCTGCGGTCATTAAGGGGTTAAAACAGTTATCCTTATATATCCCTCGATAAACGGTGAAATGATGAAGTGTGTCAAAAATGTGTGTACAAATTTTTTCACATTTTTTCCTTTTTCTTTTTTCATTTTTGTGTACATTTTTGATTATTCACGCCCACTTCATCACATCATCTTTTCAGGATTTTTTGGATATTCACAATAATTTTTGAAATTTGATTTGAAAACCACTACGTTTTTCTTTTTTACACACTTCATCATTTCACCGTTTATCGAGGGATATATAAGGATAACTGTTTTAAAATAGAATCTTCATATTGGACATTCACTCTCTGGAAAGAATTTAAAGTTTGGGACCTACATATTTATGGACACCTACTCAGTAAATTGATGTTTTTATATATTTATATTTTTTATCCAACCATCAACAGCTGTTTTATTGTAATTTATTTTGTGATTAAGATTGTATATTGTTGTGGTTTTTAACCACAATTGTATTGTTTTTTATATAGATATATGCATATTTTATTGTTAATTTTAAGTGGATCCACTTTTGTATCTTGTTTGTATATTTTAGCTATAAGTAGCTTATAAAATATTTTATATACCCCTATAGAATTTCAATATATATATTTTTTTTATTTAAATAATCTTGTCACTACTAGTGTCTTAGCCTTTTAGGAGGCGCTCTGTGTATTTATTTTTAGCACTACATTCACCTTTTTGGGGGCGCTGGTACCCACAATACTAGGAGCTACAGACACAAGGTTGAGCGCTGTCAGATTTTAACAGATTTTTATGGGAAGGGACACTCTGGATTGTCAGAACTTGATCAGAAACCTTATTGTTTCCGTAAATTTCCTTTAACACCATCCCTGCAACATGGGGAAAGCTGACAAGGCCTCAGATACCGCAAGGGATACCTGGGAAACAATGTCTTGTAGAGAAAATCCTACAGGATTGCAAGAGGAAACACAGGGCACTGTATGTGGAGACTGAAAAAGTTGGGACGCTTGAGGAGAAAGCTGCGGCATATCTGCAACAGGAGACACCTAAACAGCATTTGCCTGGGATAATGGTGGCTCGTGGTCAAATATTTTACCTCTATAACTTAAAGTTCTCTCAATGCATGAGGAACAAAGGAACTGGGGATTCCACCTGAGCATCAAAACATAACTGACAAGCAGCAACTTTGCATGGGATAATGGTTTGAAAAGCCTCTTGATCCATCTTATGTAATAAGAATAAAGTGTAAAAATTCTTTATTTGAAAATAAAAAATAAATGTGTACTGTGTCTTTAAATAGAAATGTGTGTTAGCGCAACAAACCAAATAGACCTCAGGCTACCTATACACCTCAGTAGCTTTACTGAGGTGCCTACCTATCCTGCAGCTCATTTTCAAATACAGAGCTGTCACAGAGCCCTAACTGTCGGAAAACCCCCCCAAAAAACCCGCTTACAACAGTAATCTCCATGACCAAAAGTTAAAGTATAAAAACTACCATAACACACTGAGCCACCATAAATCACCTCACAGTCTAAATGTCCATACTGCCTAAGAAAAAACAAACAAACATGAAGGTTTAATAAAGTCCCATATTAAATAAGACCGCTTTTAGCTGCAACAAGTGCCAGCAATCTCCTAGCAAAAGAAAATTAAAACGGCACTTACCTGAAAGTGCTGTCCGCTAGCAGGACAGCTCACCTGGTTTTAGAGGGTGCAGCGCCTCACATTGACCTGTGAAGAGAGAAAAACTGAGTAAATCTACTCAGGTTTTCTAGTTAGGGCAGCAGATTCTTGAGAAAACGCAGTGAGGATTGTACCTCACAAGTTCTCAAGTGCCCAAAAGCCACCACTGCCCTACTGAAGAGACTGATGTGGACTAGGCTGGACCCCAGAAAAAAACAGAGTAAGCTTATTCTGCTAAAAAAAAAAAAAATCTTAATTGAAGAAAACTTCTCATCAGACACCTAAACTTCACCTCCTCCTTGCACTACAGGCAAAGAGAATGACTGGGGGATTGTGGGCAGGGGAGTGATATTTGACAGCTTTGCTGTGGTGCTCTTTTCCTCCTCCTGCTGTCCAGGAGTGATATTCCCAACAGTAATTGATGATTATCTGTCGACTCACCGTGTCATTAGAAAGAAATACATTTGTACAGATAAGTTTCAAAGATTTTAATATTCAATTAAAATGAGCCAAGGAAAAAATACACTTTACATTTTATCCCAAAAAGATCGATCCCCAGCTAAAATTATGTGAGAAAAGTTAAAGTGAAGGTAAACTTAGCAGGATTCAATTATAGTCAATGTTAATACTAATAAAATAAATAGTAGTTTAATTCATGAATTTTTTCAATTTTATATATTAACAGAGTTATCAACTTATTTCTTTCTATATCTTTTAGTTTCACAAACAACACTTTTTTTTTTTTTATCTGTCCGGTCACGTGTGGTCATCATCCAATAGTAAGTCTGGCCATTAAGCGGCCGTCATTTGACGTCACAACAGTTCTTGTCCTTCTGCGCATGCGTTTGTATTACTTCATCTCCATTGCAAGCCGGGCTCGCTCCAGTTTCGCGCCTGCGCAGATAAAAGCAAGCGCTGACTACGTCTTTGTTGAATGAAATTTGAAACAGTATCTTCGACTGCAACGTATGCAATAAATTGAAGTACAAACGATTTTAATTTTTACTATAATGGATATTGAATATAATAATCGAAATATAATAGATCCTATATATATTTTGTTTTAAAATGATTCTTAATGATTACATTGATAATATACCATATACAAAGCATATAAAATAACATTGAGTTTGTAATGATAGTGGTTAAATCTATTTTTATTGATTAATCAAAGTTATATCAATAAGCAATATGAATAACTAAATAAATAGTAATAACATTAAAAACATATATATATATATATTTATGATTTCTAAATTGAATTACATGTCGAATGAATGAAACATAATATTAATATATTTTTTTAAATAAATCAAAATTCTATAAAAATATAGTAAATCAATTATTTCAAAATCAAATTGCTTGAAATAACAATAATAAGTGGACATTATAAGAGACTTCATAATTACTACTATTTTGAAATATAGAACTGTATGGCAAACAACGCTGAAATCAGCGATCAATAGCAAATATCAGAGAAAGCAGCTTGCAGCATTTCCACTTCGCTTACAACATAGTAATGAATGAATATATATTCATTGAATACTATGTTGCAACGGGGATTGACGCCTGCGCTTCAGCTTGCAAAGGATTTCAGTCACGCAGGCGCAAATAGAACATAGGGCGAAGTGTGCGCATGTGCAAATTGCCCTGGTAGCGAGAACGCGCTTTTGAAGTACGTATAGAGCGGGTGGGACCGCTCTGTACGTAATAGACTGAAAAATCAGGAAATTGATGGAGGGAGGAGCTAATAATGGAAGCGTGAGTAAATAAAAATACTTTATAATACAGTCATATATATTGAAATAGTTAAAAAAAAAATAAAAAAAAATAGCGATCGTACTTTATAGCATATGCAAAATATCATAAAGCTTAGAAAACAGGAAAACTTTACCTTCACTTTAAGAAAAAACATTTAATAAGCAACAAATAGACTTCTAAAATACCCCTCAATTACTGGGGTGCCTTACCGCTACCAATTAAGACCGGATCACCCAGAAATGGAGAAAAACAGAATTTATGCTTACCTGATAAATTTCTTTCTCCTATGGTGTGTCCGGTCCACGGCTTCATCCTTACTTGTGGGAATATTCTCTTCCCCAACAGGAAATGGAAAAGAGAGCACAGCAAAAGGTGCCCATATAGCCCCCCTCTGGATCCACCCCCCAGTCATTCGACCGACGGTTAGGAGAAAAAGGAGAAACCATAGGGTGCCGTGGTGACTGTAGTGTATAGAAAGAAAAAATTTGAAACCTGACTAAAAGCCAGGGCGGGCCGTGGACCGGACACACCGTAGGAGAAAGAAATTTATCAGGTAAGCATAAATTTTGTTCTCTCCTACATTGGTGTGTCCGGTCCACGGCTTCATCCTTACTTGTGGGAACCAATACCAAAGCTTTAGGACACGGATGAAGGGAGGGAACAAGTCAGGTTACCTAAACGGAAGGCACCACAGCTTGCAAAACCTTTCTCCCAAAAATAGCCTCCGAAGAAGCATAAGTATCGAATTTGTAAAATTTGGCAAAAGTGTGCAGAGAAGACCAAGTCGCTGCCTTACATATCTGATCAACAGAAGCCTCGCTCTTGAAGGCCCATGTGGAAGCTACAGCTCTAGTAGAGTGAGCTGTAATTCGTTCAGGAGGCTGCTGTCCGGCAGTCTCATAAGCCAATCGGATGATGCTTTTCAGCCAAAAAGAAAGAGAGGTAGCAGTAGCTTTCTGTCCTCTCCTCTTACCAGAATAAACGACAAACAAAGATGAAGTCTGTCTGAAATCCTTTGTTGCATCTAAATAGAATTTTATAGCACGGACCACATCTAAATTGTGTAACAAACGTTCCTTCTTCGAAACTGGATTCGGACACAGAGAAGGAACAACTATTTCCTGGTTAATATTCCTGTTGGAAACCACTTTTGGAAGAAAACCAGGTTTGGTACGCAAAACAACCTTATCTGCATGGAATACCAGATAGGGTGGATCACACTGCAAAGCAGACAATTCAGAAACTCTTCTAGCAGAAGAAATAGCAACCAAAAACAGAACTTTCCAAGATAGTAACTTAATATCTATGGAATGTAAAGGTTCAAACGGAACCCCTTGAAGAACTGAAAGAACTAAATTTAGACTCCATGGAGGAGTCATGGGTCTGTAAACAGGCTTGATTCTGACTAAGGCCTGTAAAAAACCTTGTACATCTGGCACTGCTGCCAGGCGTTTGTGTAACAAAACAGACAAAGCAGATATCTGTCCTTTTAGAGAACTCGCTGACAATCCTTTATCCAAACCCTCTTGGAGAAAGGAAAGAATCTTAGGAATTTTAATTTTACTCCAAGAGAATCCTTTGGATTCACACCAACAGATATATTTTTTCCATAATTTATGGTAAATTTTCCTAGTCACAGGTTTTCTGGCTTGGACCAGAGTATCTATAACTGAATCTGAAAACCCACGCTTAGATAAAATCAAGCGTTCAATTTCCAAGCAGTCAGCTGCAGAGAGAGTATATTTGGATGTTCGAATGGACCTTGTACTAGAAGATCCTGTCTCAAAGGTAGCTTCCATGGTGGAGCCGATGACATATTCACCAGGTCTGCATACCAAGTCCTGCGTGGCCACGCAGGAGCTATCAGAATCACAGAGGCCTTCTCCCGTTTGATGCTGGCTACGAGCCTGGGAAGGAGAGGAAACGGTGGAAACACATAAGCTAGGTTGAACGACCAAGGCGCCACCAATGCATCCACTAGTGTCGCCTTGGGATCCCTGGATCTGGACCCGTAGCGAGGAACCTTGAAGTTCTGACGAGACGCCATCAGATCCATGTCTGGAATGCCCCATAATTGAGTTAACTGGGCAAAGACCTCCGGGTGGAGTTCCCACTCCCCCGGATGGAAAGTCTGACGACTCAAATAATCCGCCTCCCAGTTGTCTACTCCTGGGATGTGAATTGCAGATAGATGGCAGGAGTGATCCTCCGCCCATTTGATGATCTTGGATACCTCTCTCATCGCCAAGGAACTCCTTGTTCCTCCCTGATGATTGATGTAAGCCACAGTCGTCATGTTGTCCGACTGAAATCTTATGAATCCGGCCTTCGCTAGTTGAGGCCAAGCCCGGAGCGCATTGAATATCGCTCTCAGTTCCAGGATGTTTATCGGGAGAAGAGACTCTTCCCGAGACCATAGACCCTGAGCTTTCAGGGAGTCCCAGACCGCGCCCCAGACTAATAGACTGGCGTCGTTCGTGACAATGACCCACTCTGGTCTGCGGAAACTCATTCCCTGAGACAGGTGATCCTGAGCCAACCACCAACGGAGTGAGTCTCTGGTTAACTGGTCTACTTGAATCTGGGGAGACAAGTCTGCATAATCCCCATTCCACTGTCTGAGCATGCACAGTTGCAATGGTCTTAGATGAATTCGAGCAAAAGGAACCACGTCCATTGCTGCCACCATTAGGCCTATTACTTTCATGCACTGAGCTATGGAAGGCTGAGGAATAGATTGAAGAACTTGACAAGCCTTTAGAAGCTTTAATTTTCTGACCTCTGTCAGAAAAATCTTCATTTCTACAGAATCTATTATTGTTCCCAGAAAAGGAACTCTTGTAGACGGGGACAGGGAACTCTTTTCCACGTTCACCTTCCACCCGTGAGACCTGAGAAAAGCTAATACAATGTCTGTATGAGCCCTTGATCTGGAAAGGGACGACGCTTGGATTTGGATGTCGTCTAGGTAAGGTGCCACTGCAATGCCCCTTGGTCTTAGAACCGCTAGAAGGGACCCTAGCACCTTTGTGAAAATTCTGGGAGCAGTGGCTAAACCGAACGGAAGAGCCACAAACTGGTAATGTTTGTCCAGAAAGGCGAACCTTAGGAACTGATGATGATCTTTGTGGATAGGAATATGTAGGTACGCATCCTTTAAATCCACGGTAGTCATGTATTGACCCTCCTGGTTTGTTGGTAAAATCGTTCGAATGGTTTCCATTTTGAACGATGGAACTCTGAGGAATTTGTTTAGAATTTTTAAATCCAGAATTGGTCTGAAAGTTCCCTCTTTTTTGGGAACTACAAACAGGTTTGAGTAAAACCCCTGGCCTTGTTCCACTGTTGGAACTGGGTGTATCACTCCCATCTTTAATAGATCTCCTACGCAATGTAAGAATGCCTGTCTCCTTATCTGGTTTGAAGATAAGCGAGACATGTGGAACCTTCCCCTTGGAGGAAGTTCCTTGAATTCTAGAAGATAACCCTGAGAGACTATTTCTAGTGCCCAGGGATCCTGAACATCTCTTGCCCAAGCCTGAGCAAAGAGAGAAAGTCTGCCCCCTACTAGATCCGGTCCCGGATCGGGGGCTACCCCTTCATGCTGTCTTGGTAGCAGCAGCAGGCTTCTTGGCCTGTTTACCCTTGCTCCAGCCTTGCATTGGTTTCCATGCTGGCTTAGCCTGGGAAGCGTTACCCTCTTGTCTAGAGGCTGCAGAGTTAGGAGACGGTCTGTTCCTGAAGTTGCGAAAGGAACGAAAATTAGATTTGTTCTTAGCCTTGAAAGGCCTATCCTGTGGGAGGGCATGGCCCTTTCCCCCAGTGATGTCTGAAATAATCTCCTTCAATTCCGGCCCAAAAAGGGTCTTACCTTTGAAAGGAATATTAAGCAATTTTGTCTTGGATGACACATCCGCCGACCAAGATTTTAGCCAAAGCGCTCTGCGCGCCACAATTGCAAAACCTGAATTTTTCGCCGCTAATTTTGCCAATTGCAAAGCGCCATCTAAAAACATAATTTATGCTTACCTGATAAATTTATTTCTCTTGTAGTGTATCCAGTCCACGGATCATCCATTACTTATGGAATATATTCTCCTTCCCAACAGGAAGTTGCAAGAGTCCACCCACAGCAAAGCTGCTATATAGCTCCTCCCCTAACTGCCATATTCAGTCATTCGACCGAAAACATGCAGAGAAAGGAAAAACCATAGGGTGCAGTGGTGACTGTAGTTCAAATGAAAAAATTACCTGCCTTAAAGTGACAGGGCGGGCCGTGGACTGGATACACTACAAGAGAAATAAATTTATCAGGTAAGCATAAATTATGTTTTCTCTTGTTAAGTGTATCCAGTCCACGGATCATCCATTACTTATGGAATACCAATACCAAAGCTTAAGTACACGGATGATGGGAGGGACAAGGCAGGTACTTAAACGGAAGTTACCACTGCCTGTAAAAAAAAAACCTTTCTCCCAAAAATAGCCTCCGAAGAAGCAAGGTATCAAATTTGTTAAATTTGAAAAAGTATGAAGAGCAGACCAAGACTCCGTCTTGTAAATCTGTTCAACAGAAGCCACATTTAAAAAAGGCCCAAGTGAAAACCACAGCTCTAGTAGAATGAGCTGCAATCCCTTCAGGAGGCTGATATCCAGCAGTCTCATAAGCTAAATGAATTATGCTTTTTAACCAAAAAGACAGAGAGGCTGCTGAAGTCTTTTGACCTCTCCTCTGTCCAGAATAGACAACAAACAAGGTGAACGTTTGATGAAAACTGTAGTAGCTTGTAAGTAAAACTTTAAAGCACAAACTACGTCCAATATTGTGTAATAGACATTCCTTCTTTGAGGAAGGATTAGGATACAAGCATGGAACAACTATCTCTTGAGTGATGTTCTTGTTAGATACCACCTTAGGAAAAAACCCAGGTTGGTACGCAGGACTACCTTATCCGTACGAAGGACCAGATAAGGAGAATCACATTGTAACACAGATAACTTGGAGACTCTACGAGTCGAGGAAATAGCTACCCAAAAGGAACTTTCCAAGATAAAGATTGATATCTATGGAACAAAAAAGGTTCAAACGGAACTTCTTGAAGAGCCTTAAGAACCAGGTTTAAGCTCCATGGTGGAGCAACAGTTTTAAACACAGGCTTGGATCTAACCAAAGCCTGACCAAATGCCTGAACGTCTAGAATACCTGCCAGACGCTGGTGCAAAAAAATAGACAGAGTAAAAATCTGTCCCTTTTAAGGAATTAGCTGACAACCCTTTTCTCAAAAACATCTTGGAGAAAAGATAATATCCTGGGAATCCAGGCTTTACTCCATGAGTAACCCTTTGATTCATAACAATCAGATATTTACACCATATCTATGTTCAATTTTCCTAGAGACAGGCTTTCATGTCTGTATTAAGGTATCAATGACTGACTCGGAGAAGCCATGCTTTGATAACATCAAGCGTTCAGTCTCCAGGCAGTCCATCTCAGATTGATTCTATTTAGATGGTTGAAAGGACCCTGAGGTAGAGGGACCTGTCTCAGAAGCAGAGACCGTGATGGAAAGGATGGCATGTCCACCAGATCTGCATACCAGTTCCTGCGTGGCTACGCAGGCGCTGTCAAAAACACCAAAGCCCTCTCCTGCTTGGTCTGGACCTCCGAAGGAAATCCCACTCCCCCGGAAGAAAAGTCTGACGACTTAGAAAATCCACCTCCCAGTTCTCAACACCTGGGATATGGATAGCTGATAGACAAGAGTGAGTCTCTGTCCAGTGAATTATTGTAAGACTTCTAACATCACTAGGGAACTTCTGTTCCCCCTTGATGGCTGATGTAAGCCACAGTCGTGTATATTGTCCGACTGAGTATGATGTACCTCAGAGTTGCTAACTGAGGCCAAGTCTGAAGAGCATGGAAAATCACTCCCAGAATATTTATTAGAAGGAGGGTCTCCTCCTAAGTCCACTATCCCTGAGCCTTCAGGGAGTTCCAGACTGCATCCCAACCTAAAAGGCTGGCATCCATTGTAACAATTGTCCCATCTGACCTGCGGAAGGTCATACCTTTGGACAGATGGACCCAACAGTCACCAGAGAAGAGAATCTCTGGTCTCTTGGTCCAGGTTTAACAGGGGGACAAATCTGTGTAATCCCCGTTCCTCTGACTGAGCATGCATAGTTGCAGCGGTCTGAAATGTAGACGTGCAAACGGTACTATGTCCCTTGCCGCTACCTATTAAGCCGATTTCATTCATGTACTGAGCCACCGAAGGGCGCGGATGGGATGAAAAACACGGCAGAAATTTAGAAACTTTGACAACCTGGACTCAGTCAGGTAAATTTTCATTTCTACAGAATCTATCAGAGTCCCTAGGAGGGAAACCCTTGAGATTGGGGATAGAGAACTCTTTCCTTGTTCACTTTCCACCCATGTGATCTCAGAAATGCCAGTACTACGTCCGTATGAGACTTGGCAATTTGGATGTTTGACACCTGTATCAGGATGTCGTCTAACTAAGGGGCCACTTCTATGCCCCGCGGCCTAAGGACCGCCAAAGCGACCCCAGAACCTCCATAAAGATTCGTGGGGCTGTAGATATCCCAAAGGAAAGAGCTACAAACTGGTAATGCCTGTCTAGAAAGGCAAACCTGAAAAACAAAGGTGATCTTTATGCATCACAATGTGAGGATAAGCATCCTTCAAATCTATTGTAGTCCTCTATTGACTCTCCTGGATCATATTTAAGATGGTACGAATAGTTTCCATCTTAAATAACGGAATTCTGAGGAATTTGTTTAAGATCTTTAGATCCAAAATAGGTCTGAAGGTTCCCTCACCTTGGGAACCACAAACAGATTTGAGTAAAAACTCTGTCCCTGTTCCTCTCTTGGAACTGGATGGATCTCGTACACAATGTAAGAATGCCTCCTTCTTTATCTGGTTTGCAGATAATTGTGAAAGGCGAAATCTCCCCTTTTTTGGGGGGGGGAATCTTTGAAATCCAGAAGATATCTCTGGGATATAAATTCCAATGCCTAGGGATCCTGGGCATCTCTTGTCCACGCCTGGGCGAAGAATGAAAGTCTGCCCCCTATAGGATCCGTTACCGGATAGGGGTCCGTTCCTTCATGCTGCCTTAGAGGCAGCAGCAGGCTCCTTGGCCTGCTTATCTTTGTTCCAGGTCCAATTGTCTCCAGACCGCCTTGGACTGAGCAAAAATTCCCTCTTGTTTTGCCTTAGAGGAAGTGGATGCCACACCTGCCCTGAAGTTTTAAAAGGCACGAAAATTAGACCTTTTTTGGCCCTTGATTCCTATCCTGAGGAAGGGCATGACCTTTTCCTCCAGTGATATAAGCAATAATCTCCTTCACACCAGGCCCGAATAGGGTCTGCCCCTTGAAGGGAAGTTAAGTAGCTTATTTATTAAAGTCACGACAGCTGACCATGATATAAGCCATAGCGCTCTGCGCGCCAGTATAGTAAAAAACAGAATTCTTAGCCGTTAGTCTAGTCAAATGAACAAAGGCATCAGAAAACAAAGGAATTGGCTAGCATAAGCTTGTCAAATATATTCATCCAATGGAGTCGCTAACTGTAAAGCCTCATCAAGAGACTCAACCAAGAACGCCGCAGCAGCAGTGACAGAAGCAATGTATGCAAGGGGCTGCAGGATAAAACCCTGTTGAATAAACATTTTTTATCCATTGGATCTAAAAAGCACAACTGTCCTCGCCAGAGGTAGTGGTACGCTTAGCTAGAGTAGAAACTCTTCTCTCCACCTTAGGAACTGTCTGCCAGAAGTCCCGTGTGGTGGTAACTATTAGAAAACATTCTTCTAAAAAATAGGAGGGGAAGAGAACGGCACACCTGGTCTATCCCATTCCTTATTTAAAAAAAAAAAAAAAAAAAAAAAATTTTTTAGTAAACCTCTTTAGGTATTGGAAAAACATCAGTACACACCGGCACTGCATATTATTTATCCAGTCTACACAATTTCTCTGGCCCTGCGATTGTACACATTCATTCAGAGCAGCCAAAGCCTCCCTGAGCAACAAGTGGAGGTTCTCAAGCATAAATTTTAAATGTAGAAATATCAGAATCAGGTTAAATCATCTTCCCTGAGTCAAAAAAATCACCCACAGACTAAGCATATTGTGAGGTAGTATCATACATGGTTCTTAAAGCGTCTGTATGCTCTGTATCTACCCCCAGAGCTATCTGCTTTCCTTTAATTTCAGGTAGTCTGGCTAATACTGCTGCCAGAGTATTATTCACCACCCTTGCCATGTCTTGTAAAATAAACGCTATGGATGCCCTTGATGTACTTGGCGCCATTTGAGCGTGAGTCCCTAAAGCGGGAGTCAAAAGGTCTGACACGTGGGGAGAGTTAGTCGGCATAACTACCCCCACGACAGAATCCTCTGGTGATAATGTTTTTAAAGACAAAAAATGATCTTTATTGTTTAACATGAAATCAGTACATCTGGTACACATTCTAAGATGGGGTTCCACCATGGCTTTAAAACATAATGAACACAGAGCTTCCTCTATGTCAGACATGTTAGAACAGACTAATAATGAGACTAATAAGCTTGGAAAACACTTTAAATCAAGTTAACAAGCAAATATATAAAATGTTACTGTGCCTTTAAGAGAAACAAATTTTGTCAAAATTTGAAAAACAGTGAAAAAAGGCAGTAAAACAAACAAATTTTTTACAGTACATGTAATAAGGTAACAGAGCATTGCACCCACTTGCAAATGGATGATTAACCCCTTAATGCAAAAAACAGATAAAAAAAAAAACAGACGTTTTTTAAAAACAGACACAACAAAACTGCCACAGCAGAGCTGTGGATTACCTTCCCTATAAACGATTTTGGAAGTCTTTTAAGCCCTTTAGAAATGTCCTGTAGTATTCATGGGACTGCTGAGGGAATCTGGATAATTCATTTTGTAATTTTAACTGCGCAAAAAAGCGCTAAATTAGGCCCCTCCCACTCATATTACAACAGTGGGAAGCTTCAGTTAACTGTTTCTATGCAAAATTTAAGCCAGCCATGTGGAAAAAACTTAGGCCCCAATAAGTTTTATCACCAAACATATGTTAAAAACGATTAAACATGCCAGCAAACGTTTTAAAACACATTTTTACAAGAGTATGTATCTCTATTAATAAGCCTGATACCAGTCGCTATCGCTGCATTTAAGGCTTTACTTACATTACTTCGGTATCAGCAGTATTTTCTTAGTCAATTCCATTCCTAGAAAAATATTTTACTGCAGATACCTTATCTGCAGGAAAACCTGCACGCCATTCCCCCTCTGAAGTACCTCACTCCTCAGAATGTGTGAGAACAGCAAACGGATCTCAGTTACGTCTGCTAAGATCATAGAAAAACGCAGGCAGATTCTTCTTCCAAATACTGCCTGAGAAAAACAGCACACTCCGGTGCCATTTAAAAATAACAAACTTTTGATTGAAGAATAAACTAAGTATAAATCACCACAGACTCTCACGACCTCCTATCTATGTTGAGGCTTGCAAGAGAATGACTGAATATGGCAGTTAGGGGAGGAGCTATATAGCAGCTTTGCTGTGGGTGGACTCTTGCAACTTCCTGTTGGGAAGGAGAATATATTCCATAAGTAATGGATGATCCGTGGACTGGATACACTTAACAAGAGAAATAAAGGAATTAGCCAACTTTAGTGCGTGAATTCTGTCCATGACTTCATCACATGGAGTCTCCTTATTGAGCGAATTTTCTAGTTCTTCGAACCAAAAAGACGCCGCCGTGACAGGAATAATGCACGAAATTGGTTGGAGGAGGAAACCTTGCTGAACAAATATCTTTTTTAGCAATCCTTCCATAGGATCTTTGAAAGCACAACTGTCCTCAATGGGAATAGTCGTGCGTTTGGCCAACGTAGAAACTGCCCCCTCAACCTTAGGAACTGTTTGCCATGCGTCCCTCCTGGGGTCGACAATGGGGAACATTTTCTTAAATATAGGAGGTGGGACAAAAGGTATACCTGGTTTCTCCCACTCCTTAGTCACAATGTCCGCCACCCTTTTGGGTATCGGAAAGGCATCAGCGTGCACAGGGACCTCAAGGAATTTGTCAATTTTGCACAATTTTTCTGGAATGACCAAAAGTCACAATCGTCCAGAGTAGTTAGCACCTCCTTAAGCAGGGCGCGGAGATGTTCTAACTTAAATTTAAACGTCACAATATCAGGTTCTGCCTGTTGAGAAACTTTTCCTGAATCAGAAATTTCTCCCTCCGACAGACCCTCCCTCACTGCCAATTCTGACTGGTGTGAGGGTATAACAGATAAATTATCGTCAGCGCACCCTTGCTCATCCTCTGTATTTAAAACTGAGCAATCACGCTTTCTTTGAAATGCTGGCATTTTGGATAAAAGATTAGCTATAGAATTATCCATTACTGCCGTTAATTGTTGCATAGTAACAAGCATTGGCGCGCTAGATGTACTAGTTGTCGCCTGCGCGGGCATAAATGGAGTTGACACAGAAGGAGAGGATGATGAATTATCCCCACTACCTTCATTTGAAGAATCATCTTGGGCAACCTTATTAAATGTGACAGTACTGTCCTTACTTTGTTTGGACGCCATGGCACAATTTTCACATACATTTAAAGGGGGGACCACCTTGGCCTCCATACATACAGAACATGTTCTATCTGAAGTTACAGACATGTTAGACAGGCTTATACAGGCTATTAATACAATAAAACGGTTTTTAAACAAAACCGTTACTGTCTCTTTAAATGTTAAACAGAGCACACTTTATTTCTGAATGTGTGAAAAACTATGAAGGAAATATCCGATCTTTACCAAATTTGCACCCTAGTGTCTTAATGCTTTGAAAGAATTGCACACCCAATTTCAAGTTTAAATGAGCAAACCAGAGCTATTTGTTCAATTTTCCAGTTTAAACCCACTACAGTCCTAGCCACAGCCTTTGCTGCGGCTTTACCTTTCCTTGGGGGTTATTCGCCACAGAAATAAGCCTTCCAGAATAGTTTTTTATGGCCACAGGACCTTCTCACATGAAGCTGCATGCACTGCTTCCAGAAGTAACTGCGCAATTAAGGCGCGAAAATGAGGCCTCCTCCCTCTGCATACCAGAGTGAAAGGCCCTTCCTGACTAGAATAGGTGTCTAAACGACTGCCAGGCGAATAAAAAACGTCCCAAAGTGTTTTCAAGTTCCAAAACATTCCAAAAGTCATATAAATATTGTATAAATCAATCGATTTAGCCCACAATAGTGTCAACCAGTATATAGCCCATTAATAAGCCTTCATTCTGTTATGAGTCTAAGAAAAATGGCTTACCGATACCATAAAGGGAAAATGACAGTCTTCTAGCATTACTATGTCTTGTTAGAAAATGGACTAGTCATACCTTGAGCAGAAAAGTCTGCAAACTGTTCCCCCCAACTGAAGTTCTCTGGGCTCAACAGTCCTGCGTGGGAACAGCAATGGATTTTAGTTACTGCTCTTTAAACAGAACTCTTCATCACTTTCTGTTGTAGAGTAAATAGTACAAACCGGCACTATTTTAAAATAACAAACTCTTGATAGAAGAATAAAAAACTACAACACCACATACTCTTTACCATCCCCGTGGAGATGCTACTTGTTCAGAGCGGCAAAGAGAATGACTGGGGGGCGGAGCCAGAGGGGGGGCTATATGGGCAGCTTTTGCTGTGCTCTCTTTGCCATTTCCTGTTGGGGAAGAGAATATTCCCACAAGTAAGGATGAAGCCGTGGACCGGACACACCAATGTAGGAGAAATTTATTTCTCTTGTGATGTATCGAGTCCACGGATTCATCCTTACTTGTGGGATATTCTCCTTCCCTACAGGAAGTGGCAGAGAGAGCACCCACAGCAGAGCTGCCTATATAGCTTCCCCCTTAGCTCCACCCCCCAGTCATTCGACCGAAGGCTAGGAAGAAAAAGGAGAAACTATAGGGTGCAGAGGTGACTGAAAGTTTAAAAATAAAAAATATATATGCCTGTCTTAATAAACAGGGCGGGCCGTGGACTCGATACATCACAAGAGAAATAAATTTATCAGGTAAGCATAAATTATGTTTTCTCTTGTAAGATGTATCGAGTCCACGGATTCATCCTTACTTGTGGGATACCAATACCAAACCTTTAGGACACGGATGAAGGGAGGGACAAGACAGGGACCTTAAACGGAAGGCACCACTGCTAGTAGAACCTTTATCCCAAAAATAGCCTCCGAAGAATCAAAAGTATAAAATTTGTAAAATTTAGAAAAAGTATGAAGCAAAGACCAAGTCGCCGCATTACAAATCTGTTCAAGTAGAATGAGCAGTAATTATTTCAGGAGGCTGTCCAGCAGTCTCAAAGGCCAAACGGATTATGCTTTTCAGCCAAAAGGAGAGGTAGCCGTAGCCTTCTGACCTCTCTCCGCTTACCAGAATAAACAACAAACAATGAAGATGTTTGACGGAAATCTTTTGTTGCTTGTAAGTAGAACTTTAAAGCACGAACCACATCAAGATTGTGCAACAGACGTTCCTTCTTTGAAGAAGGATTAGGACACAGTGAAGGAACAACAATCTCTTGATTGATATTCCTGTTAGAACCAACCTTAGGGAGGAACCCAGGTTTGGTACGCAAAACCACCTTATCTGCATGGAAAATAAGATAAGGGGAATCACACTGTAAAGCATATAGCTCAGAAACTCTTCGAGCCGAAGAGATAGCTACTAAAAACAAAACTTTCCAAGATAGAAATAACTAAATTTAGGCTCCATGACGAAGCAACAGGTTTAAATACAGGCTTGATTCTGACCAAAGCCTGACTAAATGCTCGAAAGTCTGGGACATCTGCCAGACGTTTGTGTAGAAGAATAGACAAAGCAGATATATGTCCTTATAAGGAACTAGCTGATAATCCCTTCTCCAAACCTTCTTGGAGAAAAGACAATATTCTAGGAATCCTAAACTTACTCCGCGAGTAACCTTTGGATTCACACCAATAAAGATATTTGTGCCAAATCTTATGATAGATCTTCCTGGTGACAGGCTTTCTAGCCTGAATCAGGGTATCAATGACCGACTCAGAGAAACCACGCTTTGATAGAATCAGGCGTTCAATCTCCAAGCAGTCAGGCGCAGAGAAATTAGATTTGGATACGTGAACAGACCTTGGATTAGAAGGTCCCGCCTCATTGGCAGAGATCATGGTAGAACCAAGGACATGTCCACTAGGTCTGCATACCAAGTCCTGCGTGGCCACGCAGGTGCTATCAGAATCACCGAAGCTCTCTCCTGCTTTATTCTGGCAAACCAGACGTAGAAGGAGAGGAAATACATAGGCCAGATTGAAGGACCAAGGCACTGCAAAAGCATCTATCAGTACCGCCTTGGGATCCCGGGACCTGGACCCGTAACAAGGAAGTTTGGCATTCTGATGGGACGCCATCAGATCCAATTCTGGTGTGCCCCATAGCTGAATCAGCTGGGCAAATACCTCCGGATGGAGTTCCCACTCCCCCAGATGAAAAGTCTAACGACTTAGTAAATCTGCCTCCCAGTTCACTACTCCTGGGATGTGGATTGCTGAGAGATGGCAAGAGTGATCCTCTGCCTATCGGATTATTTTGGTTACCTCCATCATCGCTAGAGAACTCCTTGTTCCTCCTTGACGATTGATATAAGCTACAGTCGTGATGTTGTCCGACTGAAACCTGATGAATTTGGCCGCAGCAAGCTGAGGCCATGCCTGAAGCGCATTGAATATCGCTCTCAGTTCTAGAATATTTATTGGGAGAAGAGATTCCTCCCGAGACCATAAGCCCTGTGCTTTCAGGGAGTTTCAGACTGCACCCCAGCCTAGCAGGCTGGCATCTGTCGTTACAATGAGCCACTCTGGCCTGCGGAAACACATACCCTGAGACAGGTGTTCCTGAGACAACCACCAGAGAAGAGAATCTCTGGTCTCCTGGTCCAGATGCAGTTGAGGAGACAAATCTGCATAATCCCCATTCCACTGTTTGAGCATGCACAGTTGCAGTGGTCTGAGGTGTAGTCGGGCAAAAGGAACTATGTCCATTGCCGCTACCATGAGTCCGAAGGTTTGATTTTCTGACCTCCGTCAGAAATATTTTAAATTTCTACCGAGTCTATCAGAGTCCCTAGGAAGGAAACTCTTATAAGAGGGAAGAGAGAACTCTTTTTTATGTTCACCGTCCACCCGTGAGATTTCAGAAAAGCCAACACAATGTCCGTGTGAGACTTGGATAACTGGAAAGTTGACGCCTGAATTAAGATAAGGCGCCACTGCTATGCCCCGTGGTCGTATAACCGCCAGAAGGGACCCTAGCACCCTTGTGAAAATTCTGTGAATAGGGATGTGTAGATACGCATCCTTTAAGTCCACGGTGGTCATATATTGACCCTCCTGGATCAGAGGTAGAATAGACCGAATAGTCTCCATCTTGAATGATGGGACTTTGAGGAACTTGTTTAGAATTTTGAGATCCAAGATTGATCTGAAAGTTCCCTCTTTTTTGGATACCACAAACAGGTTTGAGTAAAAATCTAGCCCCTGTTCCTCTTTTGGGACTGGGCGGATCACCCCCATGGTATGTAGGTCTTCTACACAGCGTAAGAACGCCTCTCTCTTTGTCTGGTTTACAGACAATCGAGAAATGTGAAAAGTCCCCCTTGGAAGAGAGCCTTTGAACTCTAGAAAATATCCCTGGGACACAATTTCTAAAGCCCAGGGATCGTGAACATCTCTTGCCCAAGCATGAGCGAAGAGAGAGAGTCTGCCCCCTACTAGATCCGGTTATGGATCGGGGGCTACCCCTTCATGCTGTCTTAGAGGCAGCTGCAGGCTTCTTGGCCTGTTTACCCTTGTTCCAAGCCTGGTAAGGTCTCCAGAATGACTTGGACTGGGCAAAATTCCCCTCTTGCTTTGCAACAGAGGAAGCTGAAGCGGGACCACTCTTGAAATTCCGAAAGGAACTAAAATTATTTTGTTTGGTCCTCATCTTATTTCTTCTAATGGAGTCTCCATCTGAAGAGCCTCTTCTAGAGCCTCAAACCAGAAAGCAGCTGCAGTAGTTGCAGGAACAATGCACACAATAGGTTGAAGAAGAAACCCTTGATGAACAAAAATTTTCTTCAGGAGACCCTCTAATTTTTTATCCATAGGATCTTTGAAAGCATAACTGACTTCAATAGGTATAGTTGTATGCTTAGACAGAGTAGAAATAGCTCCCTCCACCTTAGGAACTGTCTGCCACGAGTCCTGCATGGTGTCAGATATGGGAAACATTTTCTTAAAAACAGGAGGGGGAATAAATGGAATACCTGGTCTATCCCACTCCGTAGCAATAATATTCACAATCCTCTTAGGGACTGGAAAAAACATCAGTGTAAACAGGAACCTCTAAGTATTTATCCATCTTACACAATTTCTCTGGGACCACAATAAGGTCACAATTATCTAGAGCCGCTAATACCTCCCTAAGCAATAAGCGGAGGTGTTCAAGCTTAAATTTAAAGGCCGTCATATCAGAATCTGTCTGAGGAAGCGTCTTTCCTGAATCAGAAATTTCTCCCTCAGATAACGAATCCCTCACCCCTACCTCAGAGCATTGTGAGGGCATATCAGATACGGCTACTAAAGCGTCAGACTGCTCAGCATTTTTCCTTAACCCAGAGCTGTGCCGCTTTCCTTTTAAACCCGGCAGTTAGGATAAAACCTCTGTGAGGGTTGAATTCATAACTGTGGCTATGTCTTGTAAAATAAATGAATTTGACGCACTAGAGGTACTTGGCGTCACTTGTGCGGGCATTACTGGTTGTGACACTTGGGGAGAGCTAGATGGCGAACCCTCATTTACTTCTGACTGAGAATCATCTATTGCTCTATTTTTAAGTGCTAATATATGTTCTTTATAGTTTATAGACATATCAGTACAATTGGGACACATTCTAAGAGGGGGTACCACAATGGCTTCCAAACATATTGAACAAGGATTTTCCGTGGTGTCAGACATGTTAAACAGGCTAGTAATGTAACAATCAAGCTTGGAAAACACTGTAATCAAAGTAAATAACACTTAGAAATAAAACGGTACTGTGCCTTTAAGAGAAAAAAAAACAGAATTTATGTTTACCTGATAAATTTCTTTCTCCAACGGTGTGTCCGGTCCACGGCGTCATCCTTACTTGTGGGATATTCTCTTCCCCAACAGGAAATGGCAAAGAGCCCAGCAAAGCTGGTCACATGATCCCTCCTAGGCTCCGCCTACCCCAGTCATTCGACCGACGTTAAGGAGGAATATTTGCATAGGAGAAATCATATGGTACCGTGGTGACTGTAGTTAAAGAAAATAAAATATCAGACCTGATTAAAAAAACCAGGGCGGGCCGTGGACCGGACACACCGTTGGAGAAAGAAATTTATCAGGTAAACATAAATTCTGTTTTCTCCAACATAGGTGTGTCCGGTCCACGGCGTCATCCTTACTTGTGGGAACCAATACCAAAGCTTTAGGACACGGATGAAGGGAGGGAGCAAATCAGGTCACCTAAATGGAAGGCACCACGGCTTGCAAAACCTTTCTCCCAAAAATAGCCTCAGAAGAAGCAAAAGTATCAAACTTGTAAAATTTGGTAAAAGTGTGCAGTGAAGACCAAGTCGCTGCCCTACATATCTGATCAACAGAAGCCTCGTTCTTGAAGGCCCATGTGGAAGCCACAGCCCTAGTGGAATGAGCTGTGATTCTTTCGGGAGGCTGCCGTCCGGCAGTCTCGTAAGCCAATCTGATGATGCTTTTAATCCAAAAAGAGAGAGAGGTAGAAGTTGCTTTTTGACCTCTCCTTTTACCTGAATAAACAACAAACAAGGAAGATGTTTGTCTAAAATCCTTTGTAGCATCTAAATAGAATTTTAGAGCGCGAACAACATCCAAATTGTGCAACAAACGTTCCTTCTTTGAAACTGGTTTTGGACACAGAGAAGGTACGATAATCTCCTGGTTAATGTTTTTGTTAGAAACAACTTTTGGAAGAAAACCAGGTTTAGTACGTAAAACCACCTTATCTGCATGGAACACCAGATAAGGAGGAGAACACTGCAGAGCAGATAATTCTGAGACTCTTCTAGCAGAAGAAATCGCAACTAAAAACAAAACTTTCCAAGATAATAACTTAATATCAACGGAATGTAAGGGTTCAAACGGAACCCCCTGAAGAACTGAAAGAACTAAATTGAGACTCCAAGGAGGAGTCAAAGGTTTGTAAACAGGCTTGATTCTAACCAGAGCCTGAACAAAGGCTTGAACATCTGGCACAGCTGCCAGCTTTTTGTGAAGTAATACCGACAAGGCAGAAATCTGTCCCTTCAGGGAACTTGCAGATAATCCTTTTTCCAATCCTTCTTGAAGGAAGGATAGAATCCTAGGAATCTTAACCTTGTCCCAAGGGAATCCTTTAGATTCACACCAACAGATATATTTTTTCCAAATTTTGTGGTAAATCTTTCTAGTCACAGGCTTTCTGGCCTGAACAAGAGTATCGATCACAGAATCTGAGAATCCTCGCTTCGATAAAATCAAGCGTTCAATCTCCAAGCAGTCAGCTGGAGTGAAACCAGATTCGGATGTTCGAACGGACCCTGAACAAGAAAGGTCTCGTCTCAAAGGTAGCTTCCAAGGTGGAGCCGATGACATATTCACCAGATCTGCATACCAAGTCCTGCGTGGCCACGCAGGAGCTATCAAGATCACCGACGCCCTCTCCTGCTTGATCCTGGCTATCAGCCTGGGGATGAGAGGAAATGGCGGGAACACATAAGCTAGTTTGAAGGTCCAAGGTGCTACTAGTGCATCCACTAGAGCCGCCTTGGGATCCCTGGATCTGGCCCCGTAGCAAGGAACTTTGAAGTTCTGACGAGAGGCCATCAGATCCATGTCTGGAATGCCCCACAGGTGAGTGACTCGGGCAAAGATTTCCGGATGGAGTTCCCACTCCCCCGGATGCAATGTCTGACGACTCAGAAAATCCGCTTCCCAATTTTCCACTCCTGGGATGTGGATAGCAGACAGGTGGCAGGAGTGAGACTCCGCCCAAAGAATAATTTTGGTTACTTCTTCCATCGCTAGGGAACTCCTTGTTCCCCCCTGATGGTTGATGTACGCAACAGTCGTCATGTTGTCTGATTGAAACCGTATGAACCTGGTCCTCGCAAGCTGGGGCCAGGCCTGGAGCGCATTGAATATCGCTCTCAGTTCCAGAATATTTATCGGTAGAAGAGATTCTTCCCGAGACCAAAGACCCTGAGCTTTCAGGGATCCCCAGACCGCGCCCCAGCCTATCAGACTGGCGTCGGTCGTGACAATGACCCACTCTGGTCTGTGGAACATCATCCCTTGAGACAGATTGTCCAGGGACAGCCACCAACGGAGTGAGTCTCTGGTCCTCTGATTTACTTGTATCTTCGGAGACAAGTCTGTATAGTCCCCATTCCACTGACTGAGCATGCACAGTTGTAATGGTCTTAGATGAATGCGCGCAAAAGGAACTATGTCCATCGCCGCCACCATCAACCCGATCACTTCCATGCACTGAGCTATGGAAGGAAGAGGAACGGAATGAAGTATCCGACAAGAGTCCAGAAGCTTTGTTTTTCTGGCCTCTGTTAGAAAGATCCTCATTTCTAAGGAGTCTATAATTGTTCCCAAGAAGGGAACCCTTGTTGACGGGGATAGAGAACTCTTTTCCACGTTCACTTTCCAGCCGTGAGATCTGAGAAAGGCCAGGACAATGTCCGTGTGAGCCTTTGCTTGAGGAAGGGACGACGCTTGAATCAGAATGTCGTCCAGGTAAGGTACTACTGCAATGCCCCTTGGTCTTAGCACCGCTAGAAGGGACCCTAGTACCTTTGTGAAAATCCTTGGAGCAGTGGCTAATCCGAAAGGAAGCGCCACGAACTGGTAATGTTTGTCCAGGAATGCAAACCTTAGGAACCGATGATGTTCCTTGTGGATAGGAATATGTAGATACGCATCCTTTAAATCCACCGTGGTCATGAATTGACCTTCCTGGATGGAAGGAAGGATAGTTCGAATGGTTTCCATCTTGAACGATGGGACCTTGAGAAATTTGTTTAAGATCTTGAGATCTAGGATTGGTCTGAACGTTCCCTCTTTTTTGGGAACTATGAACAGATTGGAGTAGAAACCCATCCCTTGTTCTCTTAATGGAACAGGATGAATCACTCCCATTTTTAACAGGTCTTCTACACAATGTAAGAACGCCTGTCTTTTTATGTGGTCTGAAGACAACTGCGACTTGTGGAACCTCCCCCTTGGGGGAAGTCCCTTGAATTCCAGAAGATAACCCTGGGAGACTATTTCTAGCGCCCAAGGATCCAGAACATCTCTTGCCCAAGCCTGAGCGAAGAGAGAGAGTCTGCCCCCCACCAGATCCGGTCCCGGATCGGGGGCCAATATTTCATGCTGTCTTGGTAGCAGTGGCAGGTTTCTTGGCCTGCTTGCCCTTGTTCCAGCCTTGCATTGGTCTCCAAGCTGGCTTGGCCTGAGAAGTATTACCCTCTTGCTTAGAGGACGTAGCACCTTGGGCTGGTCCGTTTTTACGAAAGGGACGAAAATTAGGTCTATTTTTTGCCTTGAAGGGCCGATCCTGAGGAAGGGCGTGGCCCTTACCCCCAGTGATATCAGAGATAATCTCTTTCAAGTCAGGACCAAACAGCGTTTTCCCCTTGAAAGGAATGTTTAGTAGCTTGTTCTTGGAAGACGCATCAGCCGACCAAGATTTCAACCAAAGCGCTCTGCGCGCCACAATAGCAAACCCAGAGTTCTTAGCCGCTAACTTAGCCAATTGCAAAGAGGCGTCTAGAGTGAAAGAATTAGCCAATTTGAGAGCATTGATTCTGTCCATAATCTCCTCATAAGGAGGAGAGTCACTATCGAGCACCTTAAGCAGTTCATCAAACCAGAAATATGCGGCTGTAGTGACAGGGACAATGCATGAAATGGGTTGTAGAAGGTAACCCTGCTGAACAAACATCTTTTTAAGCAAACCTTCTAATTTTTTATCCATAGGATCTTTGAAAGCACAACTATCCTCTATGGGAATAGTGGTGCGTTTGTTTAAAGTAGAAACCGCTCCCTCGACCTTGGGGACTGACTGCCATAAGTCCTTTCTGGGGTCGACCATAGGAAACAATTTTTTAAATATGGGGGGAGGGACGAAAGGAATACCGGGCCTTTCCCATTCTTTATTAACAATGTCCGCCACCCGCTTGGGTATAGGAAAAGCTTCTGGGAGCCCCGGCACCTCTAGGAACTTGTCCATTTTACATAGTTTCTCTGGGATGACTAAATTTTCACAATCATCCAGAGTGGATAATACCTCCTTAAGCAAAATGCGGAGATGTTCCAATTTAAATTTAAATGTAATCACATCAGATTCAGCCTGCTGAGAAATGTTCCCTAAATCAGTAATTTCTCCCTCAGACAAAACCTCCCTGGCCCCCTCAAATTGGGTTAGGGGCCCTTCAGAGATATTAATATCAGCGTCGTCATGCTCTTCAGTAACTAAAACAGAGCATCCACGCTTACGCTGACAAGGGTTCATTTTGGCTAAAATGTTTTTGACAGAATTATCCATTACAGCCGTTAATTGTTGCATAGTAAGGAGTATTGGCGCGCTAGATGTACTAGGGGCCTCCTGAGTGGGCAAGACTCGTGTAGACGAAGGAGGGAATGATGCAGTACCATGCTTACTCCCCTCACTTGAGGAATCATCTTGGGCATCATTGTCATTATCACATAAATCACATTTATTTAAATGAATAGGAATTCTGGCTTCCCCACATTCAGAACACAGTCTATCTGGTAGTTCAGACATGTTAAACAGGCATAAACTTGATCAGAAAGTACAAAAAACGTTTTAAAATAAAACCGTTACTGTCACTTTAAATTTTAAACTGAACACACTTTATTACTGCAATTGCGAAAAAACATGAAGGAATTGTTCAAAATTCACCAAATTTTCACCACAGCGTCTTAAAGCCTTGAAAATATTGCACACCAAATTTGGAAGCTTTAACCCTTAAAATAACGGAACCGGAGCCGTTTTAAGCTTTAAACCCCTTTACAGTCCCTGGTATCTGCTTTGCTGAGACCCAACCAAACCCAAAGGGGAATACGATACCAAATGACGCCTTCAGAAGTCTTTTATGAGTATCAGAGCTCCTCTCACATGCGACTGCATGCCATGCCTCTCAAAAACAAGTGCGCAACACCGGCGCGAAAATGAGACTCTGCCTATGCTTTGGGAAAGCCCCTAAAGAATAAGGTGTCTAAAACAGTGCCTGCCGATATTATTAAATCAAAATACCCAGAATAAATGATTCCTCAAGGCTAAATAAGTGTTAATATCAATCGATTTAGCCCAAAAAAAGTCTACAGTTTAAATAAGCCCTTGTGAAGCCCTTATTTACAATCGTAATAAACATGGCTTACCGGATCCCATAGGGAAAATGACAGCTTCCAGCATTACATCGTCTTGTTAGAATGTGTCATACCTCAAGCAGCAAGAGACTGCAAACTGTTCCCCCAACTGAAGTTAATTGCTCTCAACAGTCCTGTGTGGAACAGCCATGGATTTTAGTTACGGTTGCTAAAATCATTTTCCTCATACAAACAGAATTCTTCATCTCTTTTCTGTTTCTGAGTAAATAGTACGTACCAGCACTATTTGAAAATAACAAACTCTTGATTGAATAATGAAAAACTACAGTTAAACACTAAAAAACTCTAAGCCATCTCCGTGGAGATGTTGCCTGTACAACGGCAAAGAGAATGACTGGGGTAGGCGGAGCCTAGGAGGGATCATGTGACCAGCTTTGCTGGGCTCTTTGCCATTTCCTGTTGGGGAAGAGAATATCCCACAAGTAAGGATGACGCCGTGGACCGGACACACCTATGTTGGAGAAAGCTACACAAATTCTGCAAAATAGTGTAAAAAAGCAGTAAATATAACGACATTTTTACAGAAGTATCATATAGCCTTAGTAACTTTGCACAGCTATGCAAATAAACAATTATCCCCTTAATGGCAAAACCGGATTGAAAAAACATCAAAACCGGTAAAAAAGACTTTCAGCACTTTGCCACAGCTCTGCTGTGGCGCCTACCTACCCTTCAGAACAATTTGTGGGGAAAAAAACTTCTTTTACAGCCCTCAAACACGGCAGGAACCTCTGGAGAAACAGAAGTCTCAGAGGAAAAGAAATTGCGCAACTGAGGCGCGAAAATAGGCCCCTCCCACCTCACTTGAGTTTTGAGACAGAAAAACACTAGAGAGTGTCTCTAAATTAACCATGTGGGTTAAAAAACCCTAAAACAAGCCATAATGACCCCTTTAGTCCCTTCAAAAAAACGTTATAATTGCATCATTTACTGAATAAACAAAAACGTTTTTACCAAACAGTGTCACCAGTAACCAATGAGCCCTTCATGCAAGCTGAAATTCCTATCCAAGTGTCTGAATACAGCTTAGCCTACCCTCATGGGGATATTGCCAGCCTTTCTAGAAATAACAGTCTGTCTAGAAAAAAATAGACTGAACATACCTCATATGCAGCTTAGCATGCAAACTGTTCCCCCAACTGAAGTTTTCCTGTACTCTTCAGCCCTTGTGAGAACAGCAATGGATCTTAGTTACAAAATGCTAAGATCATCATCCTCCTTGCAGAAATCTTCATCCCTTTTCTGCCAGAGAGTAAATAGTAGACACCGGTACCATTTAAAATAACAAACTTTTGCTTGAGAAAATAAAAACCTAACATTTTTGTCACCACACTCCTCTTTGCCCTTCCTAGCAGTTAAGCAGGCAGAGAGAATGACTTGGGGGTGGAGCTAAGGGGGGAGCTATATAGGCAGCTCTGCTGTGGGTGCTCTCTCTGCCACTTCCTGTAGGGGAGGAGAATATCCCACAAGTAAGGATGAATCCGTGGATTCGATACATCTTACAAGAGAAAAACAACTTTTTCCTCAGAAACGTTATGAAGTAAAGCTGAACTCAAATTACTGCTGCGACACAGAGAGGCACTACTTCCTGGTACACGGAGTACCAGAAATAACTGGTTGTTCAAACCTGACAGTTTAAAATGGTGCATTGTTTATTTTAAAGCAAATGGAAAATGAATAAGCTGCTGAAATAGAAAATTCAGCCTTACTTTCAGTTTAAACTTGTTTTGTTTTATCAAGTAAATAAGTGTCAGAAAATAAAGCCTAATAAAAAACATTTTACCCTTTCTTTTTAAAAAAAGAGTTTAAATGTTAGTCTCACACGTGCTACAGTGTCTGTTTCATGCCCCAGTGTAACCCATACAACAGGATTATCTATGTCCCAATATGTATTAATAATAAAAAAGCAGTGGTTTTTAATGTTAAGTGCTTGGTCTCCCCAACTGGAAGAAAAACCACTACCCGACTGCAAGGAATGACGTGGAATACGGCTATACCGCAAAACTTGCTTGTAGATTAAATCAAAATTTTTCTTCAGACACCTAAACTTCACCTCCTCCATGCACCGAAGGCAAAGAGAATGACTGGGAGTTGTGGGTAAGAGAGTGATACTTAGCAGTTTAAAGGGACAGTCTAGGCCAATATAAACTTTCATGATTCAGATAGAGCATGTAATTTTAAACAATTTTCCAATTTACTTTTATCACCAATTTTGCTTTGTTCTGTTGGTATTCTTAGTTGAAAGCTTAACCTAGGAGGTTCATATGCTAATTTCTTAGACCTTGAAGCCCACCTCTTTCAGATTGCATTTTAACAGTTTTTCACCACTAGAGGGTGTTAGTTCACGTATTTTATATAGATAACACTGTGCTCGTGCACGAGAAGTTATCTGGGAGCAGGCACTGATTGGCTAGACTGCAAGTCTGTCAAAAGAACTGAAAAAAGGGGCAGTTTGCAGAGGCTTAAATACAAGATAATCACAGAGGTTAAAAGTATATTATTATAAATGTGTTAGTTATGCAAAACTGGGAAATGGGTAATAAAGGCATTATCGATCTCTTAAAACAATAAAAATTCTGGTGTAGACTGTCCCTTTAACTGCGGTGCTCTTTGCCTCCTGCTGGCCAGGAGTGATATTCCCAACAGTAATTACTCAAGCCGCGGACTCATCATATTTTAGGAATGAAAACACCCTTTTCTACAGTAACCATGGAAATTATAGCATCCAGATCAGGGCAGAATCAAATTTTTCCCAAAAAAAAGAAGGGCCAAAAATCACCTGTGGAGATCACGTCTGTAGGCCAAGACTTTAGCCACAAAGCTTTTCTGGTCAAGTGATATGTCATAACAAATAAATATGGTAGTAAAGTCTGTGAATAATACGTGAACAATAAGTGTGTCCCCTCGAGATATGATGTACATGAGTGTACCTACTAATTGCCTGCGGGCTATGTGAGGGCATTTAATAGCTAAGCAGCACTCCCTCTGCTATACTTACCTAGCTGCAAAAATAACGATTTCCAACATAGAGCCCATTCTGTGCAAACATCAGCAAAAGGATGTCTCATAGGAGTATAACAATGATCCAACAGGCGGAGACTAAGAGATAAATCCCTGCAACAGCAATTCATTACAAGAGCTAGCTGAACACATCTGATAAACAAATCACAAGAGGCATATATATGCAGCAACCAATCACAGCAGTTAGACCCCTGTAAAACACGGCTGCTTCTGAGCCTGTCTAGGTATTGTAGAATTATTGTAGGTGTAACGTGCAACAAAATGTACTGTACAGTAGGACAAATAAGTCAGTGTTATGAGAAGTGAGTTTAACATGCCCACTATCAGTGATGTAAAAAAACTACATCTTCATCACCCCCTATCTTAGCAACAGCCAAGTCAATGAGATGGAAGAGATTATTTTCCAGCTTTACAACCATTAGAGAGTAGGGACACTGAAGTGCTACAATACTATTTAGGATGGGTGAATAAGACCGGACTGTCGATAAGTCGCTGAGCTGATTTTTAAACAGGATTGTGAAACAGGTATTTTATTTAGAAAATTATTATCTTTTTGTTTAAACGTCTTTTATGTCTGAGGTCTAATTTTACTCTATACATTTAACTTCAGTTTATCATCAAAAACAAAAGAAATAAATCTGTCTGGAGTTTTATAACAAAACATTTGCGTTCGGCATCATATTTACAAAAATGGTTTATTCAGACCGTGATAAATTTTCTTGATTTATAAATCCATTTGTTGTGTATTCTTTAAAATGACACTATCCCGCAGAAGTCTCATGCATCAAACTAATGGTCTTGATAACAACAGCGTCTTCTCCGAATTCCTCATTTTTATAAATAAAAAGCTTGACAGTGCAAAAGACAGTTACCACAAGTACGCTGCTTTCTGCAGGTTCAGCACAGTTTTCAGGACACAAAACTAAAAAAAAAAGTAATCAAAATAGATCATCTCCATTCTCTTCTTTAGCGGTGTCCAATGTTCAAACACACGGCTGCCAAAACATTATTAAAAAAAAGCAGGAAACCTTTCATACGGAGTGTAACAGGCAATCGTATCGGATTGTAGTCCTAGCGATGAGATTTCCTTTCCAGATCTTGACCATGAAAATGCGGTAACAGTCAACAATCCATAGTGTTATGTCTATTATACCATATTGTTGCTCTCACTGGCTTTGTCTACAAGCTAAAAAGAAAAGAAAAAAAAGTTGTCAAATATCTTATCTTGATCACATTATCATCATTAGTTTAGAATAAAACAGACTTAAAATGTATAATGGAAATAAATGTGTAAATGTTGGCTGTTTTTTTAGCGCTAAAGTTACAGAACTATAAAATACACAGCAAGATTACCGCACATTTCTGTGTAATAAATGCTGACTTAATCACACAAACATGACAAAAAGAAACTACAATAAATAAAATGAATTCATTACATTTCTTTAGACATGCAAAAATATTTTGGAGAAGAGAAAAATTGGGACTGACCAGGATTGGATATCCGTCTGAGCCTATGTTGGCTTTGAATAAAACATTAACAAAAATGTCTTTTTAAACAAGACTATACTCATCAGATCAGGTTCATATAAACTGTTAATATATTGTACAATGACTTACAATATTAGAGTAAAAATGTGTCTACATGCAATAAGTGCAACAAACACATGCAAAGTGTGCATACAACACATACTGGGAACATGGATAAGAAATTTTACAAAAACAAATATTAAAAATCTCTCATATAAAACGCAATGTGGCCGATTAGCTCTGCGCCAACCAGTGTGAGGAAAGTAAGATTTGCTAATAAATTTGCTGATTATTTCATAACTCATATAGGTAACATGCTATTATTGTAGGATTGTACCTCAGTATGGTTTTAGCAGGGCCATTTGCACTTTATTTTGAGTATATATAAAAGGAACTAGCTAAAGTCATTTGCAATGATCACAGCTTAATGTATTTGCTAGCTTACGTGTTATATAAATAAGTTTCTCTGTTCTACAGAAAAACTAATACAGACCAAACAAAACTATTCGTTTTCTTTTTCTCCATATAAACCGTAACCTCTCTCAGTTATTTATAATGGGCTACATAATTCTCAAAGAATAAACCAATGCACTTATGAGTCAAAGCCATAACAATACCGTTTTACCATAAAGCAGCATTCACTGGTGACATAAGAACTGCGCTGTCTACAGACTATTCAGGAGGAACCCGATGCCAAAGCTTTATAGCAACACTGTGGCTTTCCAAAGCAGACCGACGGCAAACGTGAAATAAATCAGCGCTTAACGTAGGGAACTTGTTTGTTCTTTGCTCACCAGGGAGAGATTGCCAGAGCAGTAAAAAAAGACACCACCAATAACAAATAGAAATATTCAAACTGAACAGAAATAGTGCTTTTACAACTAAAATATGGACCCAGTTTGTAATGCATCAAGAAGCCGCACCAGTGTTTTCCCCAGAACCTATTTAGATTACAAGTGGCGTAATAATTAACGCTCCTGCTCGAGCATTAATTGCGCTAGAAGTGGGTTGCGCTCGTATTATGAGTTGAAAGTTTAACTGTTCTCACTCGCATGCTAACCCAACAAGCGCAAAAAGCCAAAGTTAGAATATCACGTGCACGTTCACATATTCCCCCATTGAAGTCAATGGAGCAAAAAAAACTAACACGATATTCATGCGCAAACCCGACATGAAAAACAGAATTTATGCTTACCTGATAAATTACTTTCTCTTGCGGTGTATCCAGTCCACGGATTCATCCTTTACTTGTGGGATATTCTCATTCCCTACAGGAAGTGGCAAAGAGAGCACACAGCAGAGCTGTCCATATAGCTCCCCCTCTAGCTCCACCCCCCAGTCATTCGACCAAAGGTTAGGAAGAAAAAGGAGAAACATAGGGTGCAGTGGTGACTGTAGTTTAAACAAAAAATTTTTTACCTGACTTAAATGCCAGGGCGGGCCGTGGACTGGATACACCGCAAGAGAAAGTAATTTATCAGGTAAGCATAAATTCTGTTTTCTCTTGCAAGGTGTATCCAGTCCACGGATTCATCCTTTACTTGTGGGATACCAATA
>NC_069504.1:1149216449-1149288949 GCF_027579735.1 Bombina bombina
AGCACCAAGTCACCTCACTTTGTACACGTGCACGTATAGTTCTATATAGTATGTGGTCATCTAATTACTGCATGTATTATGTGACAGTCCAGCACCAAGTCACCTCACTTTGTACACGTGCACGTATAGTTCTATATAGTATGTGGTCATCTAATTACTGCATGTATTATGTGACAGTCCAGCACCAAGTCACCTCACTTTGTACACGTGCACGTATAGTTCTATATAGTATGTGGTCATCTAATTACTGCATGTATTATGTGACAGTCCAGCACCAAGTCACCTCACTTTGTACACGTGCACGTATAGTTCTATATAGTATGCGGTCATCTAATTACTGCATGTATTATGTGACAGTCCAGCATCAAGTAACCTCACTTTTTACACGTGCACGTATAGTTCTATATAGCACATTGTCATCTAATTACTACATGTATTATGTGACAGTCCAGCACCAAGTCACCTCCCTTTTTACACGTGCACGTAGAGTTCTATATAGCACATTGTCATCTTGTCAGGCTACAGATAAATGACATATATATTATATATATATATATATATTATATATATATATATATATATATATATATATATATATATATATATATATATATATATATGTGTGTATGTGTGTAAATACGACAGGGGAATGTGTTTATGTATGAAACCATATTTTTATCAGATATTCTTTGAAATAGGATTGCAATTCTGATGTCAGGAAACCCCCACAAATTGAATATACATCTCCAGACTGAACTACAGACAGCATGTCCCAAGAAACAAAAGGGAAACATTTGCTTCTTAATTAGGAAGTGCAAATTTCATAGCACTCTGTACCCCATGCTATGAGGGAGGACGAGGTGTCTGGAATACCCTCTTGAAGCTGGTCAAAATCATAGGGAAACAGTTTTTATGCACATAGGTGTTAATTACCCCTAAACTTCAAATACACGTCTGCATTGCTAGCTAAACAGAAAATATGTTGTATTGTGACTTCTACAACTACTCATGGATTGACCCCATGCTATGTGGGTGGGGCAGTGAAGGCCTTAGCCAACAGACATGTGCTATGGTGTAACTTTGAAATTTACTGAGAGCAGACAGATTAGCATTTACAATCCACGTAGCATAAGTAAAAACAGAATTTATGCTTACCTGATAAATTACTTTCTCCAACGGTGTGTCCGGTCCACGGCGTCATCCTTACTTGTGGGATATTCTCTTCCCTAACAGGAAATGGCAAAGAGCCCAGCAAAGCTGGTCACATGATCCCTCCTAGGCTCCGCCTACCCCAGTCATTCGACCGACGTAAAGGAGGAATATGCATAGGAGAAATCATATGATACCGAGGTGACTGTAGTTAGAGAAAATAATTAATCAGACCTGATTAAAAAAAAACCAGGGCGGGCCGTGGACCGGACACACCGTTGGAGAAAGTAATTTATCAGGTAAGCATAAATTCTGTTTTCTCCAACATAGGTGTGTCCGGTCCACGGCGTCATCCTTACTTGTGGGAACCAATACCAAAGCTTTAGGACACGGATGATGGGAGGGAGCAAATCAGGTCACCTAGATGGAAGGCACCACGGCTTGCAAAACCTTTCTCCCAAAAATAGCCTCAGAAGAAGCAAAAGTATCAAATTTGTAAAATTTGGTAAAAGTGTGCAGTGAAGACCAAGTCGCTGCCTTACATATCTGATCAACAGAAGCCTCGTTCTTGAAGGCCCATGTGGAAGCCACAGTCCTAGTGGAGTGAGCTGTGATTCTTTCAGGAGGCTGCCGTCCGGCAGTCTCATAAGCCAATCGGATGATGCTTTTAAACCAAAAAGAGAGAGAGGTAGAAGTTGCTTTTTGACCTCTCCTTTTACCAGAATAAACAACAAACAAAGAAGATGTTTGTCTGAAATCCTTTGTAGCCTCTAAATAGAATTTTAGAGCACGAACTACATCCAAATTGTGTAACAAACGTTCCTTCTTTGAAACTGGATTCGGACACAAAGAAGGCACAACTATCTCCTGGTTAATGTTTTTGTTAGAAACAACTTTCGGAAGAAAACCAGGTTTAGTACGCAAAACCACCTTATCTGCATGGAACACCAGATAAGGAGGAGAACACTGCAGAGCAGATAACTCTGAAACTCTTCTAGCAGAAGAAATTGCAACCAAAAACAAAACTTTCCAAGATAGTAACTTAATATCTACGGAATGTAAGGGTTCAAACGGAACCCCTTGAAGAACTGAAAGAACTAAATTGAGACTCCAAGGAGGAGTCAAAGGTTTGTAAACAGGCTTGATTCTAACCAGAGCATGAACAAAAGCTTGAACATCTGGCACAGCCGCCAGCTTTTTGTGAAGTAAAACAGATAAAGCAGAAATCTGTCCCTTCAAAGAACTTGCAGATAATCCTTTCTCCAAACCCTCTTGTAGAAAGGATAGAATCTTAGGAATTTTTATCTTGTTCCATGGGAATCCTTTAGATTCACACCAACAGATATATTTTTTCCATATTTTATGGTAAATTTTCCTAGTTACAGGCTTTCTAGCCTGGATAAGAGTATCAATGACAGAATCTGAAAACCCACGCTTTGATAAAATCAAGCGTTCAATCTCCAAGCAGTCAGTTGGAGTGAAGCCAGATTCGGATGTTCGAATGGACCTTGCACAAGAAGGTCCTGTCTCAAAGGTAGCTTCCATGGTGGAGCCGATGACATATTCACCAGGTCTGCATACCAAGTTCTGCATGGCCACGCAGGAGCTATCAAGATCACCGAAGCCCTCTCCTGATTGATCCTGGCTACCAGCCTGGGAATCAGAGGAAACGGTGGGAATACATAAGCTAGGTTGAAGGTCCAAGGCGCTATCAGTGCATCTACTAGAGTCGCCTTGGGATCCCTGGATCTGGACCCGTAGCAAGGAACCTTGAAGTTCTGACGAGACGCCATCAGGTCCATGTCTGGAATGCCCCATAATTGAGTTATTTGGGCAAAGATTTCCGGATGGAGTTCCCACTCCCCCGGATGGAAAGTCTGACGACTCAGAAAATCCGCTTCCCAATTTTCCACTCCTGGGATGTGGATTGCAGACAAGTGGCAGGAGTGATTCTCCGCCCATTGAATTATTTTGGTCACTTCCACCATCGCCAGGGAACTCCTTGTTCCCCCCTGATGGTTGATATATGCAACAGTCGTCATGTTGTCTGATTGAAACCTTATGAATTTGGCCTTTGCTAGTTGAGGCCAAGCTTTGAGAGCATTGAATATCGCTCTCAGTTCCAGAATGTTTATCGGGAGAAGAGATTCTTCCCGAGACCATAGACCCTGAGCTTTCAGGGGTTCCCAGACCGCGCCCCAGCCCACCAGACTGGCGTCGGTCGTGACAATGACCCACTCTGGTCTGCGGAAGCTCATTCCCTGTGACAGGTTGTCCAGGTTCAGCCACCAACGGAGTGAATCTCTGGTTCTTTGATCTACTTGGATCGTCGGAGACAAGTCTGTATAATCCCCATTCCACTGTCTGAGCATGCACAGTTGTAATGGTCTTAGATGAATTCGTGCAAAAGGAACTATGTCCATTGCCGCAACCATCAAACCTATTACTTCCATGCACTGCGCTATGGAAGGAAGAAGAACAGAATGAAGTACTTGACAAAAGCTTAGAAGTTTTGATTTTCTGGCCTCTGTCAGAAAAATCTTCATTTCTAAGGAGTCTATTATTGTTCCCAAGAAGGGAACTCTTGTTGACGGGGACAGATAACTTTTTTCTATGTTCACTTTCCACCCGTGAGATCTGAGAAAGGCTAGGACAATGTCCGTATGAGCCTTTGCTTTTGACAGAGACGACGCTTGAATCAGTATGTCGTCCAAGTAAGGTACTACTGCAATGCCCCTTGGTCTTAGCACCGCTAGAAGGGACCCTAGTACCTTTGTGAAAATCCTTGGAGCAGTGGCTAATCCGAATGGAAGTGCCACAACTGGTAATGCTTGTCCAGAAAGGCGAACCTTAGGAACCGATGATGTTCCTTGTGGATAGGAATATGTAGATACGCATCCTTTAAATCCACCGTGGTCATGAATTGACCTTCCTGGATGGTAGGAAGAATTGTTCGAATGGTTTCCATTTTGAACGATGGAACCCTGAGAAATTTGTTTAGAATCTTGAGATCTAAAATTGGTCTGAATGTTCCTTCTTTTTTGGGAACTATGAACAGATTGGAGTAAAACCCCATCCCTTGTTCTCCTAATGGAACAGGATGAATCACTCCCATTCTTAACAGGTCTTCTACACAATGTAAGAATGCCTGTCTTTTTATTTGGTTTGAAGACAATTGAGACCTGTGGAACCTCCTCCTTGGGGGTAGTTCCTTGAATTCCAGGAGATAACCTTGAGAAACTATTTCTAGCGCCCAAGGATCCTGAACATCTCTTGCCCAAGCCTGAGCAAAGAGAGAGAGACTGCCCCCCACCAGATCCGGTCCCGGATCGGGGGCCAACACTTCATGCTGTTTTAGTAGCAGTGGCAGGTTTCTTGGCCTGCTTACCCTTGTTCCAGCCTTGCATCGGTCTCCAGGCTGGTTTGGTTTGAGAACTATTACCCTCTAGCTTAGAGGGTGTAGAATTTGAGGCTGGTCCGTTTCTGCGAAAGGGACGAAAATTTGGCTTATTTTTAGCCTTAAAAGACCTATCCTGAGGAAGGGCGTGGCCCTTTCCCCCAGTGATGTCTGAAATAATCTCTTTCAAGTCAGGGCCAAACAGCGTTTTACCCTTGAAAGGGATGTTAAGCAATTTGTTCTTGGAGGACACATCCGCTGACCAAGACTTTAGCCAAAGCGCTCTGCGCGCCACAATAGCAAAACCTGAATTTTTCGCCGCTAATCTAGCTAATTGCAAAGTGGCGTCTAAGATAAAAGAGTTAGCCAATTTAAGTGCTTGAACTCTGTCCATAACCTCCTCATACGAAGATTCTTTATTGAGCGACTTTTCTAGTTCTTCGAACCAGAAACACGCTGCTGTAGTGACAGGAACAATGCATGAAATTGGTTGTAGAAGGTAACCTTGCTGAACAAACATCTTTTTAAGCAAACCCTCTAATTTTTTATCCATAGGATCTTTGAAAGCACAACTATCTTCTATAGGGATAGTAGTGCGTTTGTTTAGAGTAGAAACCGCCCCCTCGACCTTGGGGACTGTCTGCCAAAAGTCCTTTCTGGGGTCGACCATAGGAAATAATTTCTTAAATATAGGGGGAGGAACAAAAGGTATGCCGGGCCTTTCCCATTCCTTATTTACAATGTCCGCCACCCGCTTGGGTATAGGAAAAGCATCGGGGGGCACCGGGACCTCTAGGAACTTGTCCATCTTACATAATTTCTCTGGAATGACCAAATTGTCACAATCACCCAGAGTAGATAACACCTCCTTAAGCAGAGGGCGGAGATGTTCTAATTTAAATTTAAAAGTAATAACATCAGGTTCAGCTTGTTGAGAAATTTTTCCTGAATCTGAAATTTCTCCCTCAGACAAAACCTCCCTCCTGGCCCCTTCAGATTGGTGTGAGGGAATGTCAGAACCATTATCATCAGCGTCCTCATGCTCTTCAGTATCTAAAACAGAGCAATCGCGCTTTCTCTGATAAGTGGGCATTTTGGACAAAATGTTTTTAATAGAATTATCCATTACAGCCGTTAATTGTTGCATAGTAAGAAGGATTGGCGCACTAGATGTACTAGGGACCTCTTGTGTGGGCAAGACTGGTGTAGACACAGAAGGGGATGATGCAGTACCATGCTTACTCCCCTCGCTTGAGGAATCATCTTGGGCAACATCATTATCAGTGGCATCATTGTCCCTACTTTGTTTGGACACTATGTCACATTCATCACATATATTTAAATGGGGAGGAACCTTGGCTTTCAAACATACAGAACATCGTCTATCCGATGGTTCAGACATGTTAACAGGCATAAACTTGATAACAAAGCACAAAAAACGTTTTAAAATAAAACCGTTACTGTCACTTTAAATTTTAAACTGAACACACTTTATTACTGAATATGTGAAAAAGTATGAAGGAATTGTTCAAAATTCACCAAAATTTCACCACAGTGTCTTAAAGCCTTAAAAGTATTGCACACCAAATTTGAAAGCTTTAACTCTTAAAATAACGGAACCGGAGCCGTTTTTACATTTAACCCCTATACAGTCCCTGGTATCTGCTTTGCTGAGACCCAACCAAGCCCAGAGGGGAATACGATACCAAATGACGCCTTCAATAAGCTTTTTCAGTGGTTCTTAGCTCCTTACACATGCATCTGCATGCCTTGCTTTCCAAAAACAACTGCGCATTAGTGGCGCGAAAATGAGGCTCTGCCTATGACTAGAAAAGGCCCCCAGTGAAAAAGGTGTCCAATACAGTGCCTGCCGTTTTTTTAATACATCCCCAAGATTAAAAGAACTATTTATAGTTATAATCCACTAAATATACTTATAAAGTAATCGTTTTAGCCCAGAAAAATGTCTACCAGTCTTTAAAGCCCTTGTGAAGCCCTTTATTCTTATACTAAACTAAGAAAATGGCTTACCGGTTCCCATAGGGAAAATGACAGCTTCCAGCATTACCAAGTCTTGTTAGAAATGTGTCATACCTCAAGCAGCAAAGTCTGCCCACTGTTTCCCCCAACTGAAGTTAATTCATCTCAACAGTCCTGTGTGGAAACAGCCATCGATTTTAGTAACGGTTGCTAAAATCATCTTCCTCTTACAAACAGAAATCTTCATCTCTTTTCTGTTTCAGAGTAAATAGTACATACCAGCACTATTTTAAAATAACAAACTCTTGATTGAAGAATAAAAACTACATTTAAACACCAAAAAACTCTTAACCATCTCCGTGGAGATGTTGCCTGTGCAACGGCAAAGAGAATGACTGGGGTAGGCGGAGCCTAGGAGGGATCATGTGACCAGCTTTGCTGGGCTCTTTGCCATTTCCTGTTGGGGAAGAGAATATCCCACAAGTAAGGATGACGCCGTGGACCGGACACACCTATGTTGGAGAAATTAAATACATTTTACAAAGGGAATGAGGCCAATAGTTTCAGATATGTTTGAAATGATTCAAATAATCCATATATGTATATATATGTTGAAATGAAATATATTATATTAGATAGATAATTGCTGCATGGGATATTTATACAGGAAATAAATTCAGAATTATTATAGAGTAAATAACAATTTTAATAATACCATATTTTGAATTATATGTATATATAACATGCTTTCCTGTTTTCCAGATGGAACTAAAAGATGACACATACAGGACGATACATGGGATGAAATAAGTAATATTATATGAATGTGCAATAAATGTTTATAAAGTTTTAAATACATCTCTTGAAATATAGTGAGATGGATATATGGAAGTTACTTTGATGTGATATGACTATGAAATATTGACATCTGATATTGAAAAATAAATTTTCTGTTAGGCTAAATGAAATATAAATGCTAACAAAAGAAATTTCCTAATGCAGTAAATTATAATATGTTTAATAGGAAAAATTGAATAGTTAGCAATATAAATTATTTAATATAAATAATGTTAGACAAATGTTTCATATCAAAATGACCAGAGAGGTAATGTGATCCTACCCATCTGTGATTGATATTGTGAACTTATTAATATGAGAGAATTATGGCAGTTATTACACATTTTAAAGAAAAATTTTAAATGTTCAGAGATGTGTTTAAATGTATTGCTATGTTGTATGTATGCTGCCACCTAAGGGCCAATACCGGTATAGCAGTTAAAGGATTAAGCAAAAAAAACATAATTTATGTAAGAACTTACCTGATAAATTCATTTCTTTCATATTAACAAGAGTCCATGAGCTAGTGACGTATGGGATATACATTCCTACCAGGAGGGGCAAAGTTTCCCAAACCTTAAAATGCCTATAAATACACCCCTCACCACACCCACAAATCAGTTTAACGAATAGCCAAGAAGTGGGGTGATAAGAAAAAAAGTGCGAAGCATATAAAATAAGGAATTGGAATAATTGTGCTTTATACAAAAAAATCATAACCACCCCAAAAAAAGGGTGGGCCTCATGGACTCTTGTTAATATGAAAGAAATGAATTTATCAGGTAAGTTCTTACATAAATTATGTTTTCTTTCATGTAATTAACAAGAGTCCATGAGCTAGTGACGTATGGGATAATGACTACCCAAGATGTGGATCTTTCCACACAAGAGTCACTAGAGAGGGAGGGATAAAATAAAGACAGCCAATTCCTGCTGAAAATAATCCACACCCAAAATAAAGTTTAATGAAAAACCTAAGCAGAAGATTCAAACTGAAACCGCTGCCTGAAGAACTTTTCTACCAAAAATTGCTTCAGAAGAAGAAAATACATCAAAATGGTAGAATTTAGGAAAAGTATGCAAAGAGGACCAAGTTGCTGCTTTGCAGATCTGGTCAACCGAAGCTTCATTCCTAAACGCCCAGGAAGTAGATACTGACCTAGTAGAATGAGCTGTAATTCTCTGAGGCGGAATTTTACCCGACTCAACATAGGCAAGATGAATTAAAGATTTCAACCAAGATGCCAAAGAAATGGCAGAAGCTTTCTGGCCTTTCCTAGAACCGGAAAAGATAACAAATAGACTAGAAGTCTTACAGAAAGATTTCGTAGCTTCAACATAATATTTCAAAGCTCTAACAACATCCAAAGAATGCAACGATTTCTCCTTAGAATTCTTAGGATTAGGACATAATGAAGGAACCACAATTTCTCTACTAATGTTGTTGGAATTCACAACTTTAGGTAAAAATTCAAAAGAAGTTCGCAACACCGCCTTATCCTGATGAAAAATCAGAAAAGGAGACTCACACGAAAGAGCAGATAATTCAGAAACTCTTCTAGCAGAAGAGATGGCCAAAAGGAACAAAACTTTCCAAGAAAGAAATTTAATGTCCAATGAATGCATAGGTTCAAACAGAGGAGCTTGAAGAGCTCCCAGAACCAAATTCAAACTCCAAGGAGGAGAAATTGACTTAATGACAGGTTTTATACGAACCAAAGCTTGTACAAAACAATGAATATCAGGAAGAATAGCAATCTTTCTGTGAAAAAGAACAGAAAGAGCAGAGATTTGTCCTTTCAAAGAACTTGCGGACAAACCCTTATCCAAACCATCCTGAAGAAATTGTAAAATTCTCGGTATTCTAAAAGAATGCCAAGAAAAATGATGAGAAAGACACCAAGAAATATAAGTCTTCCAGACTCTATAATATATCTCTCTGGATATAGATGTACGAGCCTGTAACATAGTATTAATCACAGAGTCAGAGAAACCTCTTTGACCAAGAATCAAGCGTTCAATCTCCATACCTTTAAATTTAAGGATTTCAGATCCTGATGGAAAAAAGGACCTTGAGACAAAAGGTCTGGTCTTAACGGAAGAGTCCACGGTTGGCAAGAGGCCATCCGGACAAGATCCGCATACCAAAACCTGTGAGGCCATGCCGGAGCTACCAGCAGAACAAACGAGCATTCCTTCAGAATCTTGGAGATTACTCTTGGAAGAAGAACTAGAGGCGGAAAGATATAGGCAGGATGATACTTCCAAGGAAGTGAAAATGCATCCACTGCCTCCGCCTGAGGATCCCGGGATCTGGACAGATACCTGGGAAGTTTCTTGTTTAGATGAGAAGCCATCAGAACTATTTCTGGAAGTTCCCACATTTGAACAATCTGAAGAAATACCTCTGGGTGAAGAGACCATTCGCCCGGATGCAACGTTTGGCGACTGAGATAATCCGCTTTCCAATTGTCCATACCTGGGATATAAACCGCAGAGATTAGACAGGAGCTGGATTCCGCCCAAACCAAAATTCGAGATACTTCTTTCATAGCCAGAGGACTGTGAGTCCCTCCTTGATGATTGATGTATGCCACAGTTGTGACAATGTCTTATCTGAAAACAATGAACAACTCTCTCTTCAGAAGAGGCCAAGACTGAAGAGCTCTGAAAATTGCACGGGGTTCCAAAATATTGATCGGAAATCTCACCTCCTGAGATTCCCAAACCCCTTGTGCCGTCAGATACCCCCACACAGCTCCCCAACCTGTAAGACTCGTATCTGTTGAGATTATAGTCCAGGTCGGAAGAACAAAGAAGCCCCCTGAACTAAACGATGGTGATCTGTCCACCATGTCAGAGAGTGTCGTAAAATCGGTTTAAAGATATTAATTGAGTTATCTTTGAGTAATCCCTGCACCATTGGTTCAGCATACAGAGCTGAAGAGGTCGCATGTGAAAACGAGCAAAGGAGATCGCATCTGATGCGGCAGTCCTAAGATCCAACATTTCCATGCATAAGGCTACCAAAGGGAATGATTGTGACTGAAGGTTTTGACAAGCTGATATCAATGTTAAACTTCTCTTGTCTGACAAGGACAGAGTCATAGACACTGAATTTATCTAGAAACCTAAAAAGGTTACCCTTGTCTGAGGAATCAATAAACTGATTGGTAAATTGATCCTCCAACCATGAACTTGAAGAAACAACACAAGTCGATTCGTATGAGATTCTTCGAAAATGAGAAGACTGAGCAAGTACCAAGATATCGTCCAAATAAGGAAATACCAAAACCCTATTCTCTGATTACAGAAAGAAGGGCACCGAGAACCTTTGAAAAAAATTCTTGGAACTGAGGCTAGACCAAATAGTAGAGCCACAAAACTGGTAATGCTTGTCTAAAAAGAGAATCTCAGACACTAAAAGTGATCTGGATGAATCGGAATATGCAGATACACATCCTGTAAATCTATTGTAGACATATAATGCCCTTGCTAAACAAAAGGCAGGATAGACCTACAGTAACCATCTTGAATGTTGGTATCCTAACATAACGATTCAATAATGATAGATCCATAACTGGTCTGAAGGAATTGACCTTCTTTGGTACAATGAAGAGATAAAATAAAACCCCAGCCCCTGTTCCAGAACTGGAACTGGCATAAATACTCCAGCCAACTCTAGATCTGAAACACATTTCAGAAATGCTGAGCCTTGCTGTGTCAATTGGGACACGGGAAAGAAAAGAATCTCTTAGCAGGAGGCCTTAACTTGAAGCCAATTCTGTACCTTCCTGAAACAATGTTTCTGAAACCAGAGATTAAGAACGGAATTGATCCAAATTTCTTTGAAGAAAACGTAATCTGCCCCATACCAGCTGAGCTGGAATAAGGGCCGCACCTTCATAGGTACTTAGGAGCTGGCTATAGGATTCTATAAGGCTTGGATATATTCCAAACTGGAAATAGTTTCCAAACTGATACCGCTCCTGAGGATGAAGGATCAGGCTTTTGTTCCTTGTTGTGAGGAAAGGAACGAAATGATTATTTACCCTGGAAAGAAAGGGAAAGCAAAGTTGACTTAGAAGACATGTCAGCATTCCAAGTTTAATCCATAAAGCTTTTCTAGCTAAAATAGCTAGAGACATATACCTGACATCAACTCTAATGATATCAAAAGATGGTATCACCAATAAAATTATTAGCATGTTATAGAATAATAATAATGCTATAAAATTATGATCTGTTACTTGTTGCGCTAAAGCTTCTAACCAAAAAGTTGAAGCTGCAGCAACATCCGCTAAAAATATAGCAGGTCTAAGAAGATTACCTGAACATAAGTAAGCTTTTCTTAGAAAGGATTCAATTTTCCTATCTAAAGGATCCTTAAATGAAGTACTATCTGCCATAGGAATAGTAGTACATTAGCAGGAGTAGAGACAGCCCCATAACCTTAGGGATTTTTGTCCCAACAAACTCTAATCTGTCAGATGGCACAGGATATAATTTGCTTAAACGTCTAGAAGGAGTAAATAAATTACCCAAATTATTCCATTCCCTGGAAATTACTTCAGAAATAGCATCAGGGAGATAAAACACTTCTGGAATAACTACAGGAGATTTAAAAACCTTATTTAAACGTTTACATTTAGTATCAAGAGGACCAGTATCCTCTATTTCTAATGCAAATAACACTTCTTTAAGTAAAGAACGAATAAATTCCATCTTGAACAAATACAAAGATTTATCAGCATCAACCTCTGAGACAGAAACCTCTGAACCAGAAGAACCATTATCAGTATCAGAATGATGATGTTCATTTAAAAATTCATCTGAAAAAAAGAGAAGTTTTAAAAGACTTTTATGTATACTAGAAGGAGAAATAACAGACATAGCCTTCTTAATGGATTTAAAAAATAAAATCTCTTATGTTATCAGGAACACTCTGAAAATTAGATGTTGACGGACAGCAACAGGTAATGTAACAGTACTAAAGGAAATTTTATCTGCATTAATAAGTTTGACATGACATGCAATACAAATAACAGCTGGAGAAACAGATACCAAAAGTTTATAGCAGACTTAGCTTGGTAGCTCCAGCACTGTGCAGTGATTTTCCTGTAGTAACTTCTGACTCAGTTGCAACGTGGAACATCTTGCAATATGTAAAAGAAAAAAACAACATATAAAGCAAAATTGATCAAATTCCTTAAATGACAGTTTCAGGAATGGGAAAAAAATGCCAGTGAACAAGCTTCTAGCAACCAGAAGCAATAAATAATGAGACTTAAATAATGTGGAGACAAAAATGACGCCCATATTTTTTAGCGCCAAAAAAGACGTCCACATTATTTGGCGCCTAAATGCTTTTGGCGCCAAAAATGACGCCACATCCGGAACGCCGACATCTTTGACGCAAAATAACGTCAAAAAATGACGCAACTTCCGGCGACACGTATGACGCCGGAAACGGAAAAGAATTTTTGCGCCAAAAAAGTCCGCGCCAAGAATGACGCAATAAAATGAAGCATTTTCAGCCCCCGCGAGCCTAACAGCCCACAGGGAAAAAAGTCAAATTTTTGAGGTAAGAAAAAATATGATAATTCAATGCATAATCCCAAATATGAAACTGACTGTCTGGAAATAAGGAAAGTTGAACATTCTGAGTCAAGGCAAATAAATGTTTGAATACATATATTTAGAACTTTATAAATAAAGTGCCTAACCATAGCTTAGAGTGTCACAGAAAATAAGACTTACTTACCCCAGGACACTCATCTACATGTTTGTAGAAAGCCAAACCAGTACTGAAACGAGAATCAGTAGAGGAAATGGTAAATATAAGAGTATATCGTCGATCTGAAAAGGGAGGTAAGAGATGAATCTCTACGACCGATAACAGAGAACCTTATGAAATAGACCCCGTAGAAGGAGATCACTGCATTCAATAGGCAATACTCTCTTCACATCCCTCTGACATTCACTGCACGCTGAGAGGAAAACCGGGCTCCAACTTGCTGCGGAGCGCATATCAACGTAGAATCTAGCACAAACTTACTTCACCACCTCCCTTGGAGGCAAAGTTTGTAAAACTGATTTGTGGGTGTGGTGAGGGGTGTATTTATAGGCATTTTAAGGTTTGGGAAACTTTGCCCCTCCTGGTAGGAATGTATATCCCATACGTCACTAGCTCATGGACTCTTGTTAATTACATGAAAGAAAAGGATGTGTTTCAGTGGTGACCGAGGGCCAATCCAAATAGACATCCCACCTAACCAATGGGATGGTCAGATCTCGTAGGGCCACTCCCATGGTTTCATAAATGAGTGAAAAACTTATTTAAGTAAATGCAGGAGGAAGAAAAAAAAGAGAGATGTTGCTGACTTGAATGATCTACTGCTGGGCGTTCAAAATACATTCATTCTGAGTAAGCTGATCTACCCTTTTCTCAGTGATTGCAAAAATTTACTTATTTATTTTCTGAAATCAAACAAGGAATCCTTGGTAACTGAACTATCCATTTCGGTCATTTCGATAACGTATATAAATAAAAAGAAAGAGGGTTGCAATTAATATTTTAACACAGATACATGCATAATAGCTGTAGTTTAAAGTATAGTTGAAAGACTTAAAGGGAGCAGTTTTATATTGTAGTTTATATTCAGTCTGTATATTGTTAAATACATATCCTTGATGCTAAATTGTTTTATCTATAGTTCTATACAACTATAGAGTTATAACTCAGAATTGGGTTTTTACATAAATAATATATACAATTTCTGATGTTTTAATAGAAGTATAGATTGTCCTATTGTTTAAATTAGCACTGTTAGAATTGTGTTGCTTGGGTATTGAACTGTTAAAGATTTTGGAACCTCATTGTATTAACAGGGTAAAATTAAACTATAAATCATATTGCTGAATGTTTGTAGCTGTTATTTTAGATCTCATTGTAATATTTTAAATGCAGCTCTGAATGAAAGGCTGGTTTTAAAGATAAAATTGCATGAGCTTTGCATAGCGAAATTTATTTGAATAGTTTTAAACGCATATAGTGTCGACTCATATTCTAATTCTCACAAATATACCCATTTCAATATGTTCATAAATATTTACTAATAATAAAGAATTCAGGTATTTATATTAATTTTGTTGTCTTAGTAGAAGTATATTGATTGTGGGTTCAGTCTAAAGAAAGATTGTTAAATATATTCCCTGCCATATACTCACACATTGTTTGGAGAATACTGCTAAGATTCTTATAAATATACGGACAATCTAATTACTACATGTATTATATATCAGTATCATTGAACTTCATCATCCACCTCAGCTAGATTTAATGTTTTTTAGTTTAGTCTTTTTGTTAATATCACAGACTCCCTGCATTTCTCAGAGAGGTTCAGTAAATTGCGTGTCACACGTACGTTGGTTAAATGCTCACTTCATGCATTTAATTGGTATTTATCTTGGATGACTGACCAATAGCCTAAATACCTAATCAACTAAAATATTATATATTACGGCAAACGTGCATTGTACAAAAGATGGTTTTCTGTACACAAATGTTGAGATGTTTCACATAATATTATAAATGAACAAACCGCACTAAATACAATTTATACAGAGGTCTCAGAGGGGGACATTAAAAAACTGTACTAGTACTTAAAGGGACAGGAACGACAAACCTGTGTTTCTAAATGACCACTCGTGTGCTTATTACATCTATTTTCACGCCTTATGCTTAAGAAGGTGTCTTCGTGCACTAATTAAGCTTAGCAACGTAAACCTACACGTGCCCTATGCATTTCCTGCTAGTTTTGTATTATTTCTAATCAAGCATAAGTCATTTGTGCTCTTCATGATATAATGTTTACAGATTGGAAGAATCTCTTTGTAAAGCCAACTCAGCTGGCACAGCATATGGCATTGCCCTCAAATGAGGACAGTCACATTAAAATACTGCAAAACTCAAGAGGGTTCCAGCATTAGGGTAATGTAGACCCCTGGCTGTCACATAAAAAACCAATGTGCACTTAGCAACCTTTTAAAGCAAATATTCCAAACCCCAGAGCTTTGCTGCTGCAATTTTCTAATTGTCATTATTTCAGTGACGTTTAAACCAAACACAATGTGAAACAGCCGGGCACGATAAGCTTTGCAAATGTTACTTTAGAAATAACACAAACACATTTAAGATAAATAAGCTTTAAAAAAAATATAATTGTAAATGGTTATTTCTTACCGAGCTGATCCCAGGTAAATTCAGTAGTGAGCCTAATATTGGGACCCGTCGAATAAAGCCAATAACCACAGGAAAGAATCCCCTGGAAAAAAGACCAGTAACAAACAGGTAAACAGCATATTGAAAGGTTTCCTTTTTAGCATTAATTAGTGACAATAGGACAAAATGCTGCTTACAAGGTTACACTGTACTAGTGAGCGACAAAAATCACTTAAAGGGATAGCAAACCGTGCTCCTTAAGTAAAAATAAAACCTGTTAAATCAAAGTAAACATAAAAAGAAACAGACTGTGTTAAAAAGGCAAACAACTTACCTGTTTTCTTGCTAAATTAGCAGCTGCCCACAGCTAAATAAGAGAGCTGTTGTTACAGAACTTGGTCACAAGAATTTTGCAGCAAAAAAGGCTTATACTAATCATGGGCAATAAAGTAATTGCAGCTAGGTGTCTCCTAGCAACACTTCAAATAAAAAAAATGCTAACTGGCCTCTGTGCAGAGCTCCAGCCTCTTTGGAGGGCTGTGACAGAAGTAATGGACCCTAAACAAATCAAGCTTAAAAAAAAGAAATAAAAAGGTGAAATCTTTTTAAAGTGACGAATAATACATCTTGGAATAATTTCTATCAAGTATAACTTACTGCTTAGTGTTTTTTATTACAGCAATAAAACAGACTGTTTTATATCCGTTTAAATTGCTTAAAGGGATAGTAAACACCAAAAATGATTTTGTTTAAAAAGATAGATAATCCCTTTATTTACCATTCTCAAGTTTTGCAAAACCAACACTGTTAGAGAAATAACAATTTATTTAAGAACTTACCTGATACATTCATTTATTTTATATTGGCAAGAGTCCATGAGCTAGTGACGTATGAGATATACAATTCTACCAGGAGGGGCAAATTTTCCCAAACTTCATAATGCCTATAAATACACCCCTCACCACACCAACAATTTAGTTTAACGAATAGCCAAGTAGTGGGGTGATACAATAAGGAGGAGTAAAAAAGCAAAAAAAGAGGAACTGGAAATATAATTGTGCTTTTATACAAAAATCATAACCACCATAAAAAGGGTGGGCCTCATGGATTCTTGTCAATATGAAAGAAATGAATTTATCAGGTAAGTTCTTACATAAATTATGTTTTCTTTCATGTAATTGGCAAGAGTCCATGAGCTAGTGACGTATGGGATAGAAATACCCAAGATGTGGATAAACCACAGAAGAGTTACTAGAGAGGGAGGGATAAAATCAAAACAGCTATTTCCGCTGCAAAAATTAAATCCACAAAAAATAAGTCTCTCATAAATTTCAAGTAAATTTCAAGAAAAAAACTTAAATCATAAGCAGAAGAATCAAACTGAGAGAGCTGCCTAAAGAATATTTATACCAAAGACTCCTGAAGAAGCAAATACATCAAAATGGTAAAATTTAGTAAATATATGCAAAGAAGACCAAGTTGCTGCTTTGCAAATCTGAGCAACTGAAGCTTCATTCTTAAAAGCCCAAAAAGTGGTGACTTATATAGTAGAATGAGCTGTAATTCTCTGAGGCGGAGACTCTCCCGCCTCCAAATAAGCCTTGTGAATCAAAAGCTTTAACCAAGATGCCAAAGAAATAGCAGTGGCTTTCTGACCTTTCCTAGACCCAGAAAACACAACAAATAGACTAGAAGTCTTCCTGAAATCCTTAGTAGCTTCGATATAGTATTTCAAAGCTCTTACAACACCTAAAAATGTAAAGATCTTTCAAGAGCATTCTTAGGATTGGGATACAAAGAAGGAACAACAATTTCCCTACTAATGTTGTTAGAATTCACAACCATAGGAAGAAATTTAAACGAAGTCTGCAAAACAGCTTTATCCTGATGGAAAATCAGAAAAGGAGACTCGCAAGAGAGCAGACAATTTAGAAACTCTTCTAGCTGAAGAGATAGCCAAAAGAAACAACACTTTCCAAGAAAGTTTAATATCCAAAGAATGCATAGGCTCAAAAGGAGGAGCCTGCAAAGCATTTAAAACCAAATTAAGACTCCAAGGAGGAGAGATTGATTTAATAACAGGCTTGATACGAGCCAAAGGCTGAACAAAACAGTGAATATCAGGAAGTTTAGCAATCTTTCTATGACATAAAACAGAAAGAGCAGAGATTTTTCTCTTCAAAGTACTTGCAGACAATCCTTTATCCAAACCATCCTGAAGAAAAAGTAAAATTCTAGGAATTCTAAAAGAATGCCAAGAGAATTTATGAGAACACCATGAAATATAGGTTTTCCAAACCCGATACTAAATCTTCCATGAAAGAGACTTACGAGCCTGTAGCATAGTATTAATCACAGAGTCAGAGAAACCTCTATGACTAAGCACTAAGTGTTCAATTTCCATACCTTGAAATTTAGCGATTTGAGATCCTGATGTAAAAACGACCCTTGAGACAGAAGGTCTGGCCTTAAAGGAAGTGGCCAAGGTTGGCAACCGGACATCTGGACAAGATCTGCATACCAAAACCTGTGAGGCCATGCCGGTGCTATCATAAACACATGCAATTGTTCCATTATGATCTTGGAGATCACCCTTGGAAGAAGAACTAGAGGCGGAAAAATTTAAGCAGGTTGGTAAAACCAAGGCACTGCTAACGCATCCACCATCTCCACCTGAGGATCCCTGGACCTGGAAAGGTACCTGGGAAGACCCCACATCTGTACAACCTGACAAAATACATCTGGATGGAGAGACCACTCCCCTGGATGTAAAGACTGATAACTGAGATAATCCGCTTCCTAATTGTCTACACCTGGGATATGTATCGCAGAAATTAGACAGGAGTTGGATTCCGCCCAAGAAAGTATCCAAGATACTTCTTTCATCGCTAAAGGACTGCGAGTCCCACCCTGATTGACATATGCCACAGATGTGATATTGTCTGTCTGAAAACAAATGAATGATTGTCTCTTTAATAGAGGCCAAGCCTGAAAAGCCCTGAAAATAGCACGGAGTTCTAAAATATTGATTGGTAACCTTGCCTCTTGAGGATTCCAAACTCCTTGTGCTGTCAGAGATCCCCAGACAGCTCCCCAACCTGTGAGACTTGCATCTGTTGAAATCACATTCCAGGAAGGCCGAACAAAAGATGTCCCTTGAATAATCCGATGATGGTCCAACCACCAGGACACAGAAAGTTGAATGTTGGATATCACAATTGATATACTTAAATCCCGAGTATAATCCCTGCACCATTGATTCAGCATGCAAAACTGCAGGGGTCTCATATGAAAACGAGCAAAGGGGATTGCATCTGATGCTGCAGTCATGAGACCTAAAACTTCCATGCACATAGCCACTGAAGGGAATGATCGAAACTGAAGGTTTCGACAGGCAGAAACCAATTTTATTTGTCTCTTGTCTGTTAAAGACCGAGTCATGGACCTAAAAAGATGACCCTTGTCTGAGGAATCAAGAAACTCTTTGGTAAATTGATCCTTCAACCATGTTTTTGAAGAAACAACACAAAGTTGATTCGTGTGAGATTCTGCTAAATGAAAAGATTGAGCCAGTACCAATATATCATCCAAATAAGGAAACACTGCAATACCCTGCTCTCTGATTACAGATAGAAGGGCACAGAGAACCTTCGAAAAAATTCTTGGAGCTGTTGCTAGTCCAAATGGAAGAGCAACAAATTGGTAATGCTCGTCTAGAATAAAGAATCTCAGAAACCGATAGTGGTCTGGATGAATCGGAATGTGAAGATACGCATCCTGTAAGTCTATTGAGGACATGCAATAACCTTGCTGAACAAAAGGTCGAATAGTCCTTTTATATAGTCACCATCTTTAAAGTTGGGACCCTTACAAATTGATTCAAAAACTTCAGATCCAGAACTGGTCTAAAAGAATTTTACTTCTTCGGGACAATGAATAGATATGAATAAAAACCCAGACCTTGCTCCAGAAGTGGAACTGGTACAATTACCCCTGAAAGCTCTAGATCTAATACACACCAGAAAGGCCTGAGCTTTCACAGGATTTGTTGGAACATGAAAGAGAAAAAATCTTCTCACAGGAGGTTTTATTCTGAAACCTATTCGATACACCTGAGAGACAATATTCTGAATCCAATGATTCTGAACGGAACCTGCCCAAACGTCTTGAAATAATTTCAATCTGCCCCCCACCAGCAGAACTGGATTGAGGGGGCGCACCTTCATGCAGTCTTGGGGGCTGGCTTTGGCTTCTTATAAGGCTTGGATTTATTCTAACTCGAAGATGGCTTCCAATTGGAGCCAGAGTCCTTAGGGGAAGTAGTGGTTTTCTGTTCTCTATTCTGACAAAAGGAACAAAACCGATTAGAAGCTTTAGATTTACCCTTAGACTTTTTAACTTGGGGCAAAATAAACTCCCTTCCCCCCAGTAATAGTGGAAATGATAGAATCCAACTGGGAACCAAACAAATAATTACCCTGGAATGAAAGAGTTAGTAACCTAGATTTAGATACCATGTCAGCATTCCATGATTTGAGCCATAAAGCTCTTCTAGCTAAAATAGCCAAAGACATAGATTTAACATCAATCTTGATGATATCAAAAATAGCATCACAGATAAAATGATTAGCTTGTTGAAGCAAACAAACAATGCTATGCAAATCAGAATCTTTTTCCCCATGTGCTAAGCTATCCAACCAAAAGGTTGATGCAGCCACATGTCAGCCATAGAAATGGCAGGTCTGAGAATATAGCCAGAATGTAAATAAGCTTTCCTTAGATAAGATTTAATTTTCCTATCTAAAGGATCCTTAAAATAGGTACTATCTTCCATAGGAATAGTAGTACGCTTAGCAAGAGAAGAATTAGCCCCATCAACCTTAGGGACTTTTCCCCAAAACTCTAACTTAGCTACTGGCAAAGGATACAACTTTTTAAACCTTGAAGAAACAACAAAAGTACCAAGCTTAGATCATTCTTTAGCAATCACATCAGAAATAGCATCAGGAACAGGAAAAACCTCAGGAGTAATCACAAGAGGTTTAGAGACAGAAATTAAACGTTTCCTGGATTTATTATTGAGGTCCAGACTCATCAATATCCAAAGTTATCAACACTTCTTTTAACAAAGAATAAATATACTCAATCTTAAAAAGATAAGTTGATTTATCAGTGTCAATGTCATGACAACTGTTACACACTACAGTTGGAGATATAATCTCCACTAGCTTACAACAGATACACTTAGCTTTGGTAGAACTGTGTTCAGGCAGCATGGTTCATACAGCAGCTTCTGAGACAGGATCAGATTGAGACATCTTGTAAAATGTAAAAGAAAAAATAACATTTAAACAGAAATATCTTATTTCTATATATATAGCAGTTTCAGGAATGGGAAAAAATGCAAATACTAAAATTGACTAAAACAAAATTTATGCTTACCTGATAAATTTCTTTCTTTTGCGATGTACCGAGTCCACGGATTCATCCTTACTTGTGGGATATTATCCTTCCTAGCAGGAAGTGGCAAAGAGAGCACCACAGCAGAGCTGTCTATATAGCTCCCCCCTTAACTCCACCCCCCAGTCATTCGACCGAAGGCCAAGGAAGAAAAAAGGAGAAACTATAAGGTGCAGAGGTGACTAAAGTTTTTAATCAAAAATACCATCTGTCTTGAATAGACAGGGCGGGCCGTGGACTCGGTACATCGCAAAAGAAAGAAATTTATCAGGTAAGCATAAATTTTGTTTTCTTTTGCATGATGTACCGAGTCCACGGATTCATCCTTACTTGTGGGATACCAATAGCAAAGCTTTAGGACACAGATGAAGGGAGGGACAAGACAGAAACCTAAACGGAAGAAGAAGCAAAAGTATTCCGAAGAAGCAAAAGTATCAAATTTGTAAAATTTGGAAAAGGTATGAAGCGAAAACCAAGTCGCAGCCTTACAAATCTGTTCAACAGAAGCATCATTTTTAAAAGCCCATGTGGAAGCTACCACTCTAGTAGAATGAGCTGTAATCCTTTCAGGAGGCTGCTGTCCAGCAGTCTCATAAGCCAAACGGATGATGCTTTTCAGCCAAAAGGAAAGAGAAGTCACCGTAGCCTTTTGACCCCTACGCTTTCCAGAATAGACAACAAACAAAGAAGATGTTTGACGAAAATCTTTGGTTGCCTGCAAATAAAATTTCAAAGCACGAGAAGGATTAGGACATAGAGAAGGAACAACAATTTCCTGATTGATATTCCTGTTAGTAACAACCTTAGGTAGGAACCCAGACTTGGTACATAAAACCACCTTATCAGCATGGAACACAAGATAAGGCGAGTCACATTGTAATGCAGATAGTTCAGAAACTCTTCGAGCTGAAGAGATAGCAACTAGGAACAAAACTTTCCAAGATAAAAGCTTAATATCTATGGAATGCATGGGTTCAAACGGAACCCCCTGAAGAACATTAAGAACTAAATTTAGACTTCATGGCGGAGCAACAGATTTAAACACAGGCTTAATTCTAGCTAAAGCCTGATAAAAAGCCTGAACGTCTGGAACATCTGCCAGACGCTTGTGCAACAAAATAGACAGAGCAGATATCTGTCCTTTTAGAGAACAAGCTGACAATCCTTTCTCCAATCCCTCTTGGAGAAAAGACAAAATCCTAGGAGTCCTGATTTTACTTCTGGAGAAGCCTTTGGATTCGCACCAAAAAATATATTTACGCCATATCTCATGATAGATTTTCCTGGTAACAGGCTTTCGAGCCTGAATCAAGGTATTTATGACTGACTCAGAGAAACCCCGCTTTGATAGAATCAAGCGTTCAATCTCCAAGCAGTCAGTTGCAGAGAAATTAGATTTGTATGCTTGAATGGACCTTGAATCAGAAGGTCCTGTATCAGCGGCAGAGACCATGGTGGAAGAGATGACATGTTCACCAGGTCTGCATACCAAGTCCTGCGTGGCCACGCAGGCGCTATAAAAATCACTGATGCTCTCTCCTGTTTGATTCTGGCAATCAGACGTGAAAGGAGAGGGAAAGGTGGAAACACATAAGCCAGGTTGAATGACCAGGGTACTGCTAGAGCATCTATCAGTACAGCCTGAGGATCCCTTGACCTGGAGCAGTAATGAGGAAGTTTCGCGTTGACGAGACGTCATCAGATCCAATTCTGGTGTGCCCCATAGCCGAACCAGTTGACCAAACACCTCCGGATGGAGTTCCCACTCCCCCGGATGAAAAGTCTGACGACTTAGAAAGTCTGTCTCCCAGTTCTCTACACCTGGGGTATAGATTGCTAGACAGATGGCAAGAGTGAGCCTCTGCCCATCGTATTATCCTTGATACCTCTATCATCGCCAAGGAACTCCTTGTTCCACCCTGATGATTGATATAAGCCACAGTCGTGATGTTGTCCGACTGAAACCTGATGAATCTGGCCGAAGCCAGCTGAGGCCATGCCTGGAGAGCATTGAATATCGCTCTTAATTCCAGAATATTTATCGGTAGGAGAGCCTCCTCGCGAGTCCACAAACCCTGAGCCTTTAGGGAATTCCAGACTGCACCCCAGCCCAGAAGGCTGGCGTCTGTCGTCACTATTACCCATTCTGGCCTGCGGAAACACATTCCCTGGGACAGATGATCCTGTGACAACCACCAAAGAAGAGAGTCTCTGGTCTCTTGATCCAGATTTATCTGAGGAGATAAATCCACATAATCCCCATTCCACTGATTGAGCATGCATAGTTGCAGTGGTCTGAGATGCAAGCGAGCGAACGGAATTATGTCCATTGCCGCTACCATTAGGCCGATTACCTCCATATACACTGAGCCACTGATGGCAGAGGAATGGAGTGAAGAGCTCAGCAGGTGGACAAAATCTTTGATTTCATGACCTCCGTCAGAAATATTTTAATGTCCATTGAGTCTACCAGAGACCCTAGAAATGAAACTCTTGTGAGGGGGGAAAGAACTCTTTTTTACGTTCACCTTCCACCCGTGAGATCTTAGAAAGGCCAACACTAAGTCTGTGTGAGACTTGGCTAGTTGGAAGGTCGACGCTTGAATCAGAATGTCGTCTACATAAGGCGCCACTGCTATGCCCCGTGGCCTTAGAACCGCCAGAAGGGACCCCAGCACCTTCGTGAAGATTTGTGGTGCCGTGGCCAACCCGAAAGGAAGAGCCACAAACTGATTATGCTTGTCCAGAAAGGCGAACCTGAGGAACTGGTGATGATCTTTGTGGATAGGAATGTATAGATACGCATCCTTTAAATCCACGGTGATCATATATTGACCCTCCTGGATCAATGGTAAGATATTCCGAATGGTCTCCATCTTGAAAGATGGGACAATTAGGAACTGGTTTATGATCTTGAGATCCAGAATTGGTCTGAATGTTCCCTCCTTTTTGGGAGCTATAAACAGATTGGAGTAGAACCCCTGCCCTTGTTCTGCTTTTGGAACTGGGCAGATCACTCCCATGGTAAAAAGGTCTTCTACACAGCTTAAGAACGCCTCTTTTTGTCGGGTTTACAGACAATTGAGAAAGATGGAACCTCCCCCTTGGAGGGGAGTCCTTGAAATCTAGAAGGTATCCCTGGGTTACAATTTCTACTGCCCAGGAATCCTGAACGTCTCTTGCCCAGGCCTGAGCAAAGAGAGAGAGAGTCTGCCCCCTACTAGATCCGGTCCCGGATCGGGGGCTACCCCTTCATGCTGACATAGTGGCAGCAACAGGTTTTTTGGCCTGTTTATCCTTGTTCCAAGCCTGATTAGGTCTCCAGGTTGGTTTAGATTGAGCAAAGTTCCCCTCTTGCTTTGCAGCAGAGGAAGAGGAAGTGGGACCACTCTTGAAGTTTCAAAAGGAACGAAAATTATTTTGTTTGGTCCTTGTCTTATTTGACTTATCCTGAGGGAGGGTAATTCTGTCCAAAATATCATCTAATGGGGTCTCCATCTGAAGAGCCTCTTCCAGAGCCTCAAACCAAAAGGCAGATGCAGTGGTTAGAGGAACAATGCATGCTATAGGTTGAAGAAAAAAACCTTGAACAACTAAAATTTTCTTTAGGAGACCCTCTAATTTTTTATCCATAGGATCAATGAAAGCACAACTGTCTTCAATAGGTATAGTTGTACGCTTAGCCAGAGTAGAAATAGCTCCCTCCACCTTAGGGACCGTCTGCCATGAGTCCTTTATGGTGTCAGAAATAGGGAACATTTTCTTAAAAACAGGAGGGGGAGCGAACGGAATACCTAGTCTATCCCACTCCTTAGTAACAATGTCCGAAATCCTCTTAGGGACCGGAAAAACATCAGTGTAAATATTTGTCCATTTTACACAATTTCTCTGGAACTACAATAGGGTCACAATCATCCAGAGTAGCTAAAACCTCCCTGAGCAATAAGCGGAGGTGCTCTAGCTTAAATTGAAATGCTGTCATATCTGAATCTGTCTGAGGGAACTTCTTTCCTGAATCAGAAATGTCTCACTCAGACAGCAAATCCCTCATCCCTACCTCAGAACATTGTGAGGGAATATCAGATACGGCTACTAAAGCGTGAGAAGGCTCAGCATTTATTCTTAACCCAGAGCTACTGTGCTTCCCTTGCAACCCAGGCAGTTTAGATAAAACCTCTGTGAGGTTAGTATTCATAACTGAAGCCATATCTTGCAAGGTGAAAGAATTAGACGCACTAGAAGTACTTGGCGTCGCTTGTGCGGGCGTTACCGGTTGTGACACTTGGGGAGAACTAGATGGCAAAACCTGACTTCCTTCTGTCTGAGAATCATTTAATGCCAAATTTTTATAAGTCAAAATATGCTGTTTGCAATTTATAGACATATCAGTACAAGTGGGACACATTCTAAGAGGGGGTTCCACAATGGCTTCTAAACAAATTGAGCAATGAGTTTCCTCAGTGTCAGACATGTTTAACAGACTAGTAATAAAGCAAGCAAGCTTGGAAAACACTTTATTTAATGAAAAAAAACACAATCTGCAAAAACGGTACTGTGCCTTTAAGAGAAAAAAAAGGCATACACAAACTGCAAAACAGGTTAAAATTGCTTCAAATTTTCCGAATTTTTAACAGTACACCCACTAAGCCTTAGAAGGATTGCACCACAAGTAAATAAGCAAAAAACCCACAAATGACAAAACCGGATTGAAATTTGTCTAAAACCAGTTAAAACCCCTATTAGCACCTTGCCACAGCTCTGCTGTGGCCCTACCTGCTCTTAGGAACCATAATCTGGGGTTAAAGCTTCGAATAGGTCCTCAGGAGACTATCAGGACCTCAGGAGAAGTTGCTTGCTGCTTGTCTGAATTACTAAATGCGCAACTGAGGCGCGAACACACTCGATGTTGCTGGGGCCTACACAAATCTAGCAAACTATGTTTGAAAACCATATGGGTTATAATAACCCTAAATAAGCCAAATGACCCATCAAGCAAACGTTCCCATAAACGTAAAAAAACGTTACTCCCAGAACACACAAACGTTTGTCCCACTTTCTAATAAACAAACTGAGTGCCCAAAAAACTTCATGGAAGCTAGTAAAACCTCTTTCATACTAGGAATACTGCTTACCCTTCCCATAATGGGGATACTGTCAGCCTTTCTGAGTTAACACAGTCTCTGCAGAAAATACAGAACATACCTCATTGCTGCATAGCAAGAAACCGTTCCTCACACTGAAGTTTTCCTGTACTCCTCAGCTTCTGTGGGAACAGCAGTGGACTTTAGTTACAAATGCTAAGATCATAATCCTCCAGGCAGAAATCTTCATCTATGTCCTGCCTGAGAGTAAATAGTACAACACGGGTACCATTTAAAAATAACAAACACTTGATTGTAGTTAAAATTAAACAGCTTATCATAGAAGAAATAATAAAATAACAAGCACAAACTTACTTCACCACCTCCATAGGAGGCAAAGTTTGTAAAAACTAAGGTGTGGGTGTGGTGAGGGGTGTATTTATAGGCAATTAGAGGTTTGGTAAAATTTGCCCCTCCTGGTAGGATTCTATATCCCATACGTCACTAGCTCATGTACTCTTGCCAATTACATGAAAAATACTTTTTACCGCTGTAATTACCTTCACCTAGATTACGAGTTTTGCGTTAGAGGTTGTGCGGTGCTAACGAGCAGTTTATGCTCACCGCTCACTTACAGACAGCGCTGGTATTATAGGTTTTTACAAACTAGACAAGAAGTGAGCGTTGAGCAAAATTTTGCTCATTACCGCACTCCAATACCAGCGCTGCTTACGTTAGCGGTAAGCTGGTGTAACGTGCTTGTGCACCATTTCCCCATAGGAATCAACGGGGAGAGCCGGCTGAAAAAATGTCTAACACCTGCAATAAAGCAGGCGTAAAGTTCCATAACGCAGCCCCATCGATTCCTATGGGGAAATAAAATTTATGTTTACACCTAACACCCTAACATGAACCCAGAGTCTAAACACCCCTAATCTTACACTTATTAACCCCTAATCTGCCGCCCTCGGCATCGCTGACACCTACATTATAACTATTAACCCCTAATCTGCCGCTCCGGGCACTGCCGCCACCTACATTATACTTATGAACCCCTAATCTGCTGCCCCCAACATCGCCAAACCCTACATTATATTTATTAACCCCTACTCTGCCGCCCCCAATGTCGCCGGCACCTACCTACACTTATTAACCCCTAATCTGCTGCCCCCAACGTTGCCGCTGTAACATATTAACCCCTAAACCGCCGCACTCTCGCCTCACAAACATTAGTAAAATATTATTAACCCCTAATCTGCCGGCCCTAACATCGCCGCCACCTACCTACATTTATTAACCCCTAATCTGCCGCCCCCAACGTCGCCGCCACTATATTAAAGTTATTAACCCCTAAACCTAAGTCTAACCCTAACACCCCCTAATTTAAATATAATTTAAATAAATCTAAATAAAATTATAATCCTTAACTAAATTATTCCTATTTAAAACGAATTACGGACCTGTAAAATAAACCCTAAGCTAGCTACAATATAACTAATAGTTACATTGTATCTATCTTAAGATTTATTTTTATTTTACAGGCAAGTTTATATTTATTTTAACTAGGTAGAATAGTTATTAAATAGTTATTAACTATTTAATAACTGCCTAGCCAAAATAAAAACAAATTTACCTGTAAAATAAAACTTAACCTAAGTTACACTAACACCTAACACTACACTATAATTAATTAAATTAATTCTCTAAAATAAATAAAATTAGCTAAAGTACAAACCCCCCCACTAAATTACAGAAAATAATAAACAAAACAAAAAAAGCCCCCCCAAAATAAAAAAAGCCCTACCCTACACTAAATTCCAAATAGCCCTTAAAAGGGCCTTGTGGGGTATTGCCCCAAAGTAATCAGCTCATTTACCTGTAAAAAAATCCCCACCCCCGCAACATTAAAACCCACCACCCACACAACCAACCCTACTCTAAAACCCACCCAATACCCCCTTAAAAAAACCTAACACTAACCCCTTGAAGATTACCTTACCGGGAGAAGTCTTCAGCCAACCGGGCCGAAGTCCTCAACGAAGCCGGGAGAAGTCTTCATCCAAGCCAGACTAAGTGGTCATCCAGATGGGCAGAAGTCTTTATCCATCCGGCGCAGAGCGGGTCCATCTTCAAGACAACAGACGCAGAGCTTCCTCTTCCTTCCGACGGCTAACACTGAATGAAGGTTCCTTTTAATGACGTCATCCAAGAATTCTATCAGCCAATCAGAATTAAGGTAGGAAAAACATAATTTATGCTTACCTGATAAATTCCTTTCTTCTGTAGTGTGATCAGTCCACGGGTCATCATTACTTCTGGGATATTACTCCTCCCCAACAGGAAGTGCAAGAGGATTCACCCAGCAGAGCTGCATATAGCTCCTCCCCTCTACGTCACTCCCAGTCATTCGACCAAGGACCAACGAGAAAGGAGAAGCCAAGGGTGTAGTGGTGACTGGAGTATAATTTTAAAAAATATTTACCTGCCTTAAAAAACAGGGCGGGCCGTGGACTGATCACACTACAGAAGAAAGGAATTTATCAGGTAAGCATAAATTATGTTTTCTTCTGTTAAGTGTGATCAGTCCACGGGTCATCATTACTTCTGGGATACCAATACCAAAGCAAAAGTACACGGATGACGGGAGGGATAGGCAGGCTCTTTATACAGAAGGAACCACTGCCTGAAGAACCTTTCTCCCAAAAATAGCCTCCGAGGAAGCAAAAGTGTCAAATTTGTAAAATTTGGAAAAAGTATGAAGCGAAGACCAAGTTGCAGCCTTGCAAATCTGTTCAACAGAGGCCTCATTCTTGAAGGCCCAAGTGGAAGCCACAGCTCTAGTAGAATGAGCTGTAATTCTTTCAGGAGGCTGCTGTCCAGCAGTCTCATAAGCTAAACGAATTATGCTACGAAGCCAAAAAGAAAGAGAGAGGTAGCAGAAGCCTTTTGACCTCTCCTCTGACCAGAGTAAACGACAAACAGAGAAGACGTTTGTCGAAATTCCTTAGTTGCCTGTAAGTAAAATTTTAGAGCACGGACTACGTCCAGGTTGTGCAGTAGACGTTCCTTCTTTGAAGAAGGATTTGGGCACAAAGAAGGAACAACAATCTCTTGATTGATATTCCTGTTAGTGACTACCTTAGGTAAGAACCCAGGTTTAGTACGCAGAACTACCTTATCCGAATGAAAAATCAAATAAGGAGAATCACAATGTAAGGCTGATAACTCAGAGACTCTTCGAGCCGAGGAAATAGCCATTAAAAATAGAACTTTCCAAGATAACAACTTTATATCAATGGAATGAAGGGGTTCAAACGGAACGCCCTGTAAAACATTAAGAACAAGGTTTAAACTCCATGGTGGAGCAACAGTTTTAAACACAGGCTTAATCCTGGCCAAAGCCTGACAAAAAGCCTGAACGTCTGGAACTTCTGACAGACGTTTGTGTAACAGAATGGACAAAGCTGAGATCTGTCCCTTTAATGAACTAGCAGATAAACCCTTTTCTAAACCTTCTTGTAGAAAAGACAATATCCTAGGAATCCTAACCTTACTCCAAGAGTAACCTTTGGATTCACACCAATATAGGTATTTACGCCATATCTTATGGTAAATCCTTCTGGTAACAGGCTTCCTAGCCTGTATTAAGGTATCAATAACTGACTCAGAAAACCCACGTCTTGATAAAATCAAGCGTTCAATTTCCAAGCAGTCAGCTTCAGAGAAGTTAGATTTTGATGTTTGAAAGGACCCTGTATCAGAAGGTCCTGTTTCAGAGGTAGAGACCAAGGTGGACAGGATGACATGTCCACCAGGTCTGCATACCAAGTCCTGCGTGGCCATGCAGGTGCTATTAGAATCACTGATGCTCTCTCCTGTTTGATTCTGGCAATCAATCGAGGAAGCATCGGGAAGGGTGGAAACACGTAAGCCATCCTGAAGTCCCAAGGTGCTGTCAGGGCATCTATCAGGACTGCTCCTGGATCCCTGGATCTGGACCCGTAACGAGGAAGCTTGGCGTTCTGTCGAGACGCCATGAGATCTATCTCTGGTTTGCCCCAACGTTGAAGTATTTGGGCAAAGACCTCAAGATGAAGTTCCCACTCCCCCGGATGAAAAGTCTGACGACTTAAGAAATCCGCCTCCCAGTTCTCCACTCCCGGGATGTGGATTGCTGACAGGTGGCAAGAGTGAGACTCTGCCCAGCGAATTATCTTTGATACTTCCATCATTGCTAGGGAGCTTCTTGTCCCTCCCTGATGGTTGATGTAAGCTACAGTCGTGATGTTGTCCGACTGAAACCTGATGAACCCCCGAGTTGTCAACTGGGGCCAAGCCAGGAGGGCATTGAGAACTGCTCTCAATTCCAGAATGTTTATTGGCAGGAGACTCTCCTCCTGACTCCATTGTCCCTGAGCCTTCAGAGAATTCCAGACGGCACCCCAACCTAGAAGGCTGGCGTCTGTTGTTACAATTGTCCAGTCTGGTCTGCTGAATGGCATCCCCCTGGACAGATGTGGCCGAGAAAGCCACCATAGAAGAGAATTTCTGGTCTCTTGATCCAGATTCAGAGAAGGGGACAAGTCTGAGTAATCCCCATTCCACTGACTTAGCATGCACAGTTGCAGTGGTCTGAGGTGTAAGCGTGCAAAGGGTACTATGTCCATTGCCGCTACCATTAAGCCGATTACCTCCATGCATTGAGCCACTGACGGGTGTTGAATGGAATGAAGGGTGCGGCAAGCACTTTGAAGTCTTGTTAACCTGTCCTCTGTCAGGTAAATCTTCATTTCTACAGAATCTATAAGAGTCCCCAGGAAGGGAACTCTTGTGAGTGGAACGAGTGAACTTTCTTTTCGTTCACCTTCCATCCATGTGACCTTAGAAAAGCCAGTACTAACTCTGTATGAGACTTGGCAGTTTGAAAGCTTGTATCAGAATGTCGTCTAGGTACGGAGCTACCGAGATTCCCCGCGGTCTTGGTACCGCCAGAAGAGCACCCAGAACCTTTGTGAAGATTCTTGGAGCTGTAGCCAATCCGAATGGAAGAGCTACAAACTGGTAATGCCTGTCTAGGAAGGCAAACCTTAGGTACCGGTAATGATCTTTGTGAATCGGTATGTGAAGGTAAGCATCCTTTAAATCCACTGTGGTCATGTACTGACCCTTTTGGATCATAGGTAAAATTGTCCGAATAGTCTCCATTTTGAACGATGGAACTCTTAGGAATTTGTTTAGGATCTTTAAATCCAGGATTGGTCTGAAAGTTCCCTCCTTTTTGGGAACTACAAACAGATTTGAATAAAACCCTTGTCCCTGTTCCGACCGTGGAACTGGATGGATTACTCCCATTAACAAGAGCTCTTGAACGCAGCGTAGAAACGCCTCTTTCTTTGTTTGGTTTGTCGACAACCTTGATAGATGAAATCTCTCTTTTGGAGGAGAGTATTTGAAGTCCAGAAGGTATCCCTGAGATATTATCTCTAGCGCCCAGGGATCCTGGACATCTCTTGCCCAAGCCTGGGCGAAGAGAGAAAGTCTGCCCCCCACTAGATCCGATCCCGGATCGGGGGCCCTCAATTCATGCTGTCTTAGGGGCAGCCGCAGGTTTCCTGGCCTGCTTGCCCTTGTTCCAGGACTGGTTAGGTCTCCAGCCTTGTCTGAAGCGAGCAACAGATCCCTCTTGTTTTGGAGCAGAGGAAGTTGATGCTGCTCCTGCTTTGAAATTCCGAAAGGAACGAAAATTAGACTGCCTAGCCTTAGGTTTGGCTCTGTCTTGAGGCAGGGCGTGGCCCTTACCTCCTGTAATGTCAGCGATAATTTCTTTCAAACCGGGCCCAAATAAGGTCTGCCCTTTGAAAGGTATATTAAGTAATTTGGACTTAGAAGTAACATCAGCTGACCAGGATTTTAGCCACAGTGCTCTGCGAGCCTGAATGGCGAATCCGGAATTCTTAGCCGTAAGTTTAGTTAAATGTACTACGGCTTCCGAAATGAATGAATTAGCTAGCTTAAGGATTCTAAGCCTGTCCGTAATGTCGTCCAGAGTAGCTGAACTAATGTTCTCTTCCAGAGACTCAATCCAGAATGCCGCTGCAGCCGTGACCGGCGCAATGCATGCAAGGGGTTGCAATATAAAACCTTGTTGAACAAACATTTTCTTAAGGTAACCCTCTAACTTTTTATCCATTGGATCTGAAAAGGCACAGCTATCCTCCACCGGGATAGTGGTACGCTTAGCTAAAGTAGAAACTGCTCCCTCCACCTTAGGGACCGTTTGCCATAAGTCCCGTGTGATGGTGTCTATTGGAAACATTTTTCTAAATATCGGAGGGGGTGAGAACGGCACACCGGGTCTATCCCACTCCTTAGTAATAATTTCAGTTAGTCTCTTAGGTATAGGAAAAACGTCAGTACTCGTTGGTACAGCAAAATATTTATCCAACCTACACATTTTCTCTGGTATTGCAACTGTGTTACAATCATTCAGAGCCGCTAACACCTCCCCTAGTAATACACGGAGGTTTTCCAGCTTAAATTTAAAATTTGAAATATCTGAATCCAATCTGTTTGGATCAGAACCGTCAGCCGCAGAATGAAGCTCTCCGTCCTCATGTTCTGCAAGTTGTGACGCAGTATCTGACATGGCCCTAGCATTATCAGCGCACTCTGTTCTCACCCCAGAGTGATCACGCTTGCCTCTTAGCTCTGGTAATTTAGCCAAAACCTCAGTCATAACAGTAGCCATATCTTGTAATGTTATTTGTAATGGCCGCCCAGATGTACTGGGCGCCACAATATCGCGCACCTCCCGAGCGGGAGATGCAGGTACTGTCACGTGAGGCGAGTTAGTCGGCATAACTCTCCCCTCGTTGTTTGGTGAAATTTGTTCAATTTGTACAGATTGACTTTTATTTAAAGTAGCATCAATACAGTTAGTACATAAATTTCTATTGGGCTCCACTTTGGCATTAGCACAAATAGTACAGGTCTCTTCCTCTGAATCAGACATGTTTAACACACTAGCAACTAAACTTGCAACTTGGAAATATTATTCAAGTAAAATACAATGAAAAACGTACTGTGCCTAAGAAACACAGAAAGATTTATGACAGTTGAAATTAATAAACTGAAAAGGTTACAGCATCAATCTTTGTAAAACAAAACACAATTTTAGCAAAGGCTTGTTCCCATTAGCAAAGAATAACTAACCCTGATGGCAGAAAAAAAAGTTAAAGAATAAACGTTTTTTATCACAGTCAACTACAATCTCACAGCTCTGTTGTGAAGATTACTTCCCTCAAAACAAGTTTTGAAGACCCCTGAGTTCTGTAGAGATGAACCGGAACATGCAGGAAAAACAATGAGCTTCTGACGGAAATTTTTGATGCGTAGCAAAAGCGCCAAAAAAGGCCGCCCTCCCCCTCACACACAACAGTGAGAGAGATCAGTAAACTGTCAGAATTAGATCAAGCAACTGCCAAGTGGAAAAATAGTGCCCAAACATTTTATTCACCCAGTACCTCAGAAAATGAAAACGATTTTACATTCTAGCAAAAACGTTTAACATAAATTAAGAGTTATTAAAAAAGCCTGTTGCTTACAAATAGGCTAAAGTCTTATAAACACAGTGTAATTCCAGTGAAGTACCATTCCCCAGAATACTCAAATGTAAAATATACATACATGATATTATATCGGTATGGCAGGATTTTCTCATCAATTCCATTGTCAGAAAATAAAAGCTGCTACATACCTCTTTGCAGATTAATCTGCCCGCTGTCCCCTGATCTGAAGTTTACCTCTCCTCAGATGGCCGAGAAACAGCAATATGATCTTAACTACTCTGGCTAAAATCATAGTAAAAACTCTGGTAGATTCTTCTTCAAATTCTACCAGAGAAGGAATAACACGCTCCGGTGCTATTAAAAAATAACAAACTTTTGATTGAAGGAATAAAACTAAATAAAATCACCATAGTCCTCTCACACATCCTATCTAGTCGTTGGGTGCAAGAGAATGACTGGGAGTGACGTAGAGGGGAGGAGCTATATGCAGCTCTGCTGGGTGAATCCTCTTGCACTTCCTGTTGGGGAGGAGTAATATCCCAGAAGTAATGATGACCCGTGGACTGATCACACTTAACAGAAGAAAATCCTATTGGCTGATGCAATCAGCCAATAGGATTGAAGTTCAATCCTATTGGCTGATCCAGTTAGCCAATAGGATTGAGCTGGCATTCTATTGGCTCATTGGAACAGCCAATAGAATGCCAGCTCAATCCTATTGGCTGATTGCATCAGCCAATAGGATTTTTTCTACCTTAATTCCTATTGGCTGATAGAATTCTATCAGCCAATCGGAATTGAAGGGACGCCATCTTGGATGACGTAATTTAAAGGAACCTTCATTCAGTGTTAGCCGTCGGAAGATAGAAGATGCCGTCTGGATGAAGACTTCTGCCCGTCTGGAGGACCACTTCGCCCGGCTTGGATGAAGACTTCGTTGAGGACTTCGGCCCGGTTGGATGAAGACTTCTCCCGGTAAGGTGAGCTTCAAGGGGTTAGTGTTAAGTTTTTTTAAGGGGGTATTGGGTGTGTTTTAGAGTAGGGTTGGTTGTGTGGGTGGTGGGTTTTAATGTTGGGGGGGATTTGTAATTTTTTTTACAGGTAAAAAAGCTGATTACCCCACAAAAGGCCCTTTTAAGGGCTATTTGTAATTTAGTGTAGGACAGGGCTTTTTTATTTTGAGGGGGCTTTTTTATTTTGTTAGGGGGATTAGATTAGGTGTAATTAGTTTAAAAATCTTGTAATTTGTTTATTTTCTGTAATTTAGTGTGTTTTTTTGTTTGTACCTTAGCTAATTGTATTTAATTTAGGCAATTAATTTAATTATAGTGTAGTGTTAGGTGTTAGTGTAACTTAGGTTAGGTTTTATTTTACAGGTAGTTTTGTATTTATTTTAACTAGGTAGTTATTAAATAGTTAATAACTATTTAGTAACTATTGTACCTAGTTAAAATAAATACAAACTTGCCTGTAAAATAAAAATAAATCCTAAGCTAGCTACAATGTAACTATTAGTTATGTTGTAGCTAGCTTAGGGTTTATTTTATAGGTAAGTATTTAGTTTTAAATAGGAATTATTTAGGTCAGTGTTTTTCAACCAGTGTGCCGTGGCACACTAGTGTGCCGTGAAAGATCCTTAGGTGTGCCGCAGCAGACTGACAACAGTGCGGGGGTGTCCCTCTTTCAAATTTTGAAATATTGGGGAGGTATGCGACAGGCTCATCAGGCATCATTTACAACCATGAAATTGACATTCATTCACAGGCAATCATTATCATTGTTTGTGAATGAATATAAATATGTCATGTATAGTTTGTAGGAGGCATGGCATGACAGCACAGTACAGTGTGTATATATTATATATATATATATAAGGCTACAATGTGTGATTTTGTAAAATTTTGGGATGGTGGTGTGCCACAGGATTTTTTTAATGTAAAAAAGTGTGCCACGGCAAAAAAAAAGTTTGCAAATCACTGATTTAGGTAATGATAGTAATTCGTATTTAGATTTAAATTATATTTGTTAGGGGGTGTTAGGGTTAGGCTTAGGTGTTAATAACTTTAGTATAGTTGCGGCGACGTTGGGGGCGGCAGATTAGGGGTTAATATTTAACTAATGTTTGCGAGATGGGAGTGCGGCGGTTTAGGGGTTAATATATTTATTATAGTGGCGGCGATGTCCGGTTCAGCAGATTAGGGGTTAAAAATGTTCTTTTAGTGTTTGCGATGCGGGAGGGCCTCGGTTTAGAGGTTAATAGGTAGTTTATGGGTGTTAGTGTATTTTTTAGCATTTAGTTAAGAGTTTTATGCTACGGCTTTGTAGTGTAAAACTCTTAACTACTGACTTTAAAATGCGGTACCAGTGTTGACAGGAGAGGGTCTACCGCTCACTTTTGGTTAGACTCGTAATACCGGCGCTATGCATTGAAACAAAGAGGATACGCAATTTACGTAAGTGGATTTGCGGTATTTACAAGTCTGGCCAAAAAAGTGAACAGTACACCTGTACCTGCAAGACTCGTAATACCAGTGGGCGTTAAAAAGCAGCATTAGGACCTCTTTACGCTGCTTTTTAAGCCTAACGCACAACTCGTAATCTAGCTGCTTGTATCTAAGCTTCTGCTGATTGCCTCCTTATCTCAGTTCTTTTGACATACTGGGATTTCAGGCAATTAGTGCTGACTCTTAAATAACTTCACGTGCATGAGCACAGTGTAATCTATATGAAACACATGAACTAACGCCCTCTAGCTGTGAAAAACTGTCAAATGCATTCAAATTAGAGGCGGCCTTTAAAGGGACAGTCTAGTCAAAATTAAACTTTCATGATTCAGATAGGGCATGCAATTTTAAACAACTTTCCATTTTACTTCTATTATCTAATTTGCTCAATTCTTTAGATATCCTTTGTTGAAGAAATAGGAATGCACATGTGTGAGCCAATCACACAAGGCCTCTAGGTGCAGCAACCAATCAGCAGCTACTGAGCATATCTAGATATGCTTTTCAGCAAGTGATATCAAGAGAATTAAGCAAATTAGATAATAGAAGTAAATTAGAAAGTTGTTTAAAATGACATGCTCTTTCTAAATCACGAAAGAAAAAAATTGGCTTTCATGTCCCTTTAAGGGCTTAGAAATTAGCATATGAGCCTACCTAGTAGTAGCCTTCAACTAAGAACAACAAGAGAACAAAGCAAATGTGATGATAAAAGTAAATTAGAAAGTTGTTTAAAATTACATGCCCTATCTGAATCATGAAAGTCTAATTTGGACTTTACTATCCCTTTAAATATGAAAATGATAGTACAGCTACTGGAAGGACCAGGGGCCCCATAGAGCCTGTAAGTTCTACTGCTCGGGTTCACTGGGTTGGATACAAGTTCAGTTGTGTTTCAGATGTAAATGTGAATACAAACACACGTGCACATGCATGCACACACACAGACGTGCACACACACAAACACACAGACGTGCACACGCACATGCATGCACACACACACACAGACGTGCACATGCGCACACACACACACAGACGTGCACATGCGCACACACACACAGACGTGCACATGCGCACACACACACACAGACGTGCACATGCACACACACACACAGACGTGCACATGCACACACACACAGACGTGCACATGCACACACACACACACACAGACGTGCACATGCACACACACAGACATGCACACACAGACGTGCACATGCACACACACACACAGACATGCACATGCACACACACACACAGACGTGCACACGCACACACACACAGACGTGCACACGCACACACACACAGACGTACGCACGCACGCACAGACGTACGCACGCACACGTGCACACGCACGCACACAGACGTGCACACGCACATAGATGTGCACACGCACACACACACACACAGACGTGCACACGCACACACACACAGACGTGCACACAGACGTGCACACGCACGCACACAGACGTGCACACGCACGCACACACAGACGTGCACACGCACGCACACACACAGACGTGCACACGCACGCACACACACAGACGTGCACACGCACGCACACACACAGACGTGCACACGCACGCACACACACAGACGTGCACACGCACGCACACACACAGACGTGCGCACGCACACACACAGACGTGCGCACGCACACACACAGACGTTCCCACGCACGCACACACACGCACACGTGCACGCACACACACGCACACACATGCACACGCACACACACGCACACACATGCACACGCACGCACACACACAGACGTGCACACGCACGCACACACAGACGTGCACACGCACGCACACACACAGACGTGCACACGCACGCACACACACAGACGTGCACACGCACGCACACACACAGACGTGCACACGCACGCACACACACAGACGTGCACACGCACGCACACACACAGACGTGCGCACGCACACACACAGACGTGCGCACGCACACACACAGACGTTCCCACGCACGCACACACACGCACACGTGCACGCACACACACGCACACACATGCACACGCACACACACGCACACACATGCACACGCACGCACACACACAGACGTGCACACGCACGCACACAGACGTGCACACGCACGCACACACACAGACGTGCATACGCACACACACACAGACGTGCACACGCACGCACACAGACGTGCACACGCACGCACAGACGTGCACGTGCACACACACAGACGTGCACGTGCACACACACAGACGTGCACGTGCACACACACAGACCTGCACATGCACACACACAGACCTGCACATGCACACACACAGACCTGCACATGCACACACACAGACCTGCACATGCACGCACACAGACCTGCACACGCACGCACACAGACGTGCACGCGCACGCACACAGACGTGCACGCGCACGCACACAGACGTGCACGCGCACACACACAGACCTGCACATGCACACACACAGACCTGCACATGCACACACACAGACCTGCACATGCACACACACAGACCTGCACATGCACACACACAGACCTGCACATGCACACACACAGACCTGCACATGCACACACACAGACCTGCACATGCACACACACAGACCTGCACATGCACACACACAGACCTGCACATGCACACACACAGACCTGCACATGCACACACACAGACCTGCACATGCACACACACAGACGTGCACATGCACACACACAGACGTGCACATGCACACACAGACGTGCACACACACACACAGACGTGCACAGATACAGCAGAGAGAGACGAAGATGAACAATGTGATCCTCTGATGATGTAGAAAAACCTTTTAAAGGGACATTAAACCCAATCTTTTTATTTCATGATTCAGCTAGAGCATGACATTTTAAACAACTTTGCAATGTACTTCTATTATCTAATTTGCTTCATTCTCTTGATAGTCTTTGCTGAAAAGCATATCTAGATAGGCTCAGCAGCTGCTGATTGGTGGCTGCACATAGATGCCTCATGTGATTGGCTCACCCATGTGCATTGCTATTTCCTAAACAAAGAATATCAAAATAACGAAGCAAATTAGATAATAGAAGTAAATTGGGATGTTGTTTAAAATTGTATTTTGGGTTTAATGTCCCTTTAAGCTTTAGATTTGTCTTGTAAACAAAACCATAAGACTAAAAAAAAATCATTCTCAAGCTGTAAAGCAGCAACAGCCATCTCTCCTCAGGACAACAGGTGACCAGTTACCGTAAAGGAACAGCAAGATCAGCTGAGATATGAGGACCATGTTAACAGCACAACTTAAGCTGTGTGATCAGGTGACAGGGCAAGGCATGCTGGGTGGTAGATAGTCATAGGGAGAGTAATACTGATGGGGAGGTTCTAAAGTCAGACTGAAGAGAGAGGCGTAAAGGGGGGAGAGTGGGTGGTAGATAGGCATAGGGAGAGTAATACCGATGGGGAGGTTCTAAAGTCAGACTGAAGAGAGAGGCGTAAAGGGGGGAGAGTGGGTGGTAGATAGGCAGAAGGAGTAATACTGATGGGGAGGTTCTAAAGTCAGACTGAAGAGAGAGGCGTAAAGGGGGGAGAGTGGGTGGTAGATAGGCAGAAGGAGTAATACCGATGGGGAGGTTCTAAAGTCAGACTGAAGAGAGAGGCGTAAAGGGGGGGAGAGTGGGTGGTAGATAGGCAGAAGGAGTAATACCGATGGGGAGGTTCTAAAGTCAGACTGAAGAGAGAGGCGTAAAGGGGGGAGAGTGGGTGGTAGATAGGCAGAAGGAGTAATACCGATGGGGAGGTTCTGAAGTCAGACTGAAGAGAGAGGAGTAAAGGGGGAGAGTGGGTGGTAGATAGGCATAGGGAGAGTAATACAGATGGGGAGGTTCTAAAGTCAGACTGAAGAGAGAGGCGTAAAGGGGGGAGAGTGGATGGTAGATAGGCATAGGGAGAGTAATACAGATGGGGAGGTTCTAAAGTCAGACTGAAGAGAGAGGAGTAAAGGGGGGAGAGTGGGTGGTAGATAGGCAGAAGGAGTAATACTGATGGGGAGGTTCTGAAGTCAGACTGAAGAGAGAGGAGTAAAGGGGGGAAAAGTAATCTGTGTCATTGCAGTTTGGTCTCTCTAGGACTGAAGATAGAGACGTAAATGGGGTAAAGTAATCTGTGTGATTGTAGTTTCGTCTCTCTAGGACTGAAGAGAGAGGTGAAAAGCGGGGAGAGTAATCCATGTGATTGCAGTTTGGTCTCTCTAGGACTGAAGAGAGAGAAGTAAAGGGGGGTAAAGTAATCCATGTGGCTGCAGTTTGGTCTCTCTAGGACTGAAGAGAGGTGTAAAGGGGGAAGAGTAATCTGTGTGGCTGCAGTTTGGTCTCTCTAGGACTGAAGAGAGGGGCGCAAAGGGGGGAGAGTAATCTGTGTGGCTGCAGTTTGGTCTCTCTAGGACTGAAGAGAGGAGTAAAGGGGGAGAGTATTCTGTGTGGCTGCAGTTGGTCTCTCTAGTACTGAAGAGAGGAGTAAAGGGGGGAAGAGTATTCTGTGTGGCTGCAGTTTGGTCTCTCTAGGACTGAAGAGAGAGAAGTAAAGGGGGGTAAAGTAATCCATGTGGCTGCAGTTTGGTCTCTCTAGGACTGAAGAGAGGTGTAAAGGGGGAAGAGTAATCCGTGTGGCTGCAGTTTGGTCTCTCTAGGACTGAAGAGAGGGGCGCAAAGGGGGGAGAGTAATCTGTGTGGCTGCAGTTTGGTCTCTCTAGGACTGAAGAGAGGAGTAAAGGGGGAGAGTATTCTGTGTGGCTGCAGTTGGTCTCTCTAGTACTGAAGAGAGGAGTAAAGGAGGGAAGAGTATTCTGTGTGGCTGCAGTTAGGTCTCTCTAGGACTGAAGAGAGAGGCGTAAAGGGGGGAGGAGAGTAATCCGTGTGGCTGCAGTTTGGTCTCTCTAGGACTGAAGAGAGGTGTAAAGGGGGAAGAGTAATCCGTGTGGCTGCAGTTTGGTCTCTCTAGGACTGAAGAGAGGGGCGCAAAGGGGGGAGAGTAATCTGTGTGGCTGCAGTTTGGTCTCTCTAGGACTGAAGAGAGGAGTAAAGGGGGAGAGTATTCTGTGTGGCTGCAGTTGGTCTCTCTAGTACTGAAGAGAGGAGTAAAGGGGGGAAGAGTATTCTGTGTGGCTGCAGTTTGGTCTCTCTAGGACTGAAGAGAGAGAAGTAAAGGGGGGTAAAGTAATCCATGTGGCTGCAGTTTGGTCTCTCTAGGACTGAAGAAAGGTGTAAAGGGGGAAGAGTAATCCGTGTGGCTGCAGTTTGGTCTCTCTAGGACTGAAGAGAGGGGCGCAAAGGGGGGAGAGTAATCTGTGTGGCTGCGGTTTGGTCTCTCTAGGACTGAAGAGAGGAGTAAAGGGGGAGAGTATTCTGTGTGGCTGCAGTTGGTCTCTCTAGTACTGAAGAGAGGAGTAAAGGAGGGAAGAGTATTCTGTGTGGCTGCAGTTAGGTCTCTCTAGGACTGAAGAGAGAGGCGTAAAGGGGGGAGGAGAGTAATCCGTGTGGCTGCAGTTTGGTCTCTCTAGGACTGAAGAGAGGTGTAAAGGGGGAAGAGTAATCCGTGTGGCTGCAGTTTGGTCTCTCTAGGACTGAAGAGAGGGGCGCAAAGGGGGGAGAGTAATCTGTGTGGCTGCAGTTTGGTCTCTCTAGGACTGAAGAGAGGAGTAAAGGGGGAGAGTATTCTGTGTGGCTGCAGTTGGTCTCTCTAGTACTGAAGAGAGGAGTAAAGGGGGGAAGAGTATTCTGTGTGGCTGCAGTTTGGTCTCTCTAGGACTGAAGAGAGAGGCGTAAAGGGGGGAGAGTAATCTGTGTGGCTGAAGTGAGGAGTAAAGGGGGGAGAGTTATCCGAGTGATTGCAGTTTGGTCTCTCTAGGAATGAAAAGAGAGGAGTAAAGGGGGGGGGAAGAGTAATCCGTGTGGCTGCAGTTTGGTCTCTCTAGCAATGAAAAGAGAGGAGTTAAGGGGGGAGAGTAATCCGTGTGGCTGCAGTTTGGTCTCTCTAGGACTGAAGAGAGAGGCGTAAAGGGGGGAGAGTAATCTGTGTGGCTGCAGTTTGGTCTCTCTAGGACTGAATAGAGAGGCGTAAAGGGGGGAGAGTAATCTGTGTGGCTGCAGTTTGCTCTCTCTAGGACTGAAGAGAGAGGAGTAAAGGGGGGAGAGTAATCTGCGTGGCTGCAGTTTGGTCTCTCTAGGACTGAAGAGAGAGGCGTAAAGGTGGGAGAGTAATCTGTGTGGCTGCAGTTTGGTCTCTCTAGGACTGAAGAGAGAGGAGTAAAGAGGGGAGGAGAGTAATCTGTGTGGCTGCAGTTTGGTCTCTCTAGGACTGAAGAGAGAGGAGTAAAGAGGGGAGGAGAGTAATCCGTGTGGCTGCAGTTTGGTCTCTCTAGGACTGAAGAGAGGCGTAAAGGGGGGAGAGTAATCTGTGTGGCTGCAGTTTGGTCTCTCTAGGACTGAATAGAGAGGCGTAAAGGGGGGAGAGTAATCTGTGTGGCTGCAGTTTGGTCTCTCTAGGACTGAAGAGAGAGGAGTAAAGAGGGGAGGAGAGTAATCTGTGTGGCTGCAGTTTGGTCTCTCTAGGACTGAAGAGAGAGGAGTAAAGAGGGGAGGAGAGTAATCCGTGTGGCTGCAGTTTGGTCTCTCTAGGACTGAAGAGAAGCGTAAAGGGGGGAGAGTAATCTGTGTGGCTGCAGTTTGGTCTCTCTAGGACTGAATAGAGAGGCGTAAAGGGGGGAGAGTAATCTGTGTGGCTGCAGTTTGGTCTCTCTAGGACTGAAGAGAGAGGCGTAAAGGGGGAGAGTAATCTGTGTGGCTGCAGTTTGGTCTCTCTAGGACTGAAGAGAGGAGTAAAGGGGGGAGAGTTATCCGAGTGATTGCAGTTTGGTCTGTCTAGGACTGAAGAGAGGAGTTAAGGGGGGAAGAGTAATCTGTGTGGCTGCAGTTTGCTCTGTCTAGGACTGAAGAGAGGAGTAAAGGGGGAGAGTAATCTGTGTGGCTGCAGTTTGGTCTCTCTAGGACTGAAGAGAGGAGTAAAGGGGGAGAGTAATCTGTGTGGCTGCAGTTTGGTCTCTCTAGGACTGAAGAGAGGAGTAAAGGGGGGAGAGTTATCCGAGTGATTGCAGTTTGGTCTGTCTAGGACTGAAGAGAGGAGTTAAGGGGGGAAGAGTAATCTGTGTGGCTGCAGTTTGCTCTGTCTAGGACTGAAGAGAGGAGTTAAGGGGGGAGAATAATCTGTGTGGCTGCAGTTTGCTCTGTCTAGGACTGAAGAGAGGAGTTAAGGGGGGAGAGTAATCTGTGTGGCTGCAGTTTGCTCTGTCTAGGACTGAAGAGAGGAGTTAAGGGGGGAAGAGTAATCTGTGTGGCTGCAGTTTGCTCTGTCTAGGACTGAAGAGAGGAGTTAAGGGGGGAGAGTAATCTGTGTGGCTGCAGTTTGCTCTGTCTAGGACTGAAGAGAGGAGTTAAGGGGGGAGAGTAATCTGTGTGGCTGCAGTTTGCTCTGTCTAGGACTGAAGAGAGGAGTTAAGGGGGGAGAGTAATCTGTGTGGCTGCAGTTTGCTCTGTCTAGGACTGAAGAGAGGAGTTAAGGGGGGAGAGTAATCTGTGTGGCTGCAGTTTGCTCTGTCTAGGACTGAAGAGAGGAGTTAAGGGGGAAGAGTAATCTGTGTGGCTGCAGTTTGCTCTGTCTAGGACTGAAGAGAGGAGTTAAGGGGGGAAGAGTAATCCGTGTGGCTGCAGTTTGGTCTCTCTAGGACTGAAGAGAGGAGTTAAGGGGGGAGAGTAATCTGTGTGGCTGCAGTTTGCTCTGTCTAGGACTGAAGAGAGGAGTTAAGGGGGGAAGAGTAATCCGTGTGGCTGCAGTTTGTTCTGTCTAGGACTGAAGAGAGGAGTTAAGGGGGGAGAGTAATCTGTGTGGCTGCAGTTTGCTCTGTCTAGGACTGAAGAGAGGAGTTAAGGGGGGAGAGTAATCTGTGTGGCTGCAGTTTGCTCTGTCTAGGACTGAAGAGAGGAGTTAAGGGGGGAAGAGTAATCTGTGTGGCTACAATTTGCTCTGTCTAGGACTAAAGAGAGAGGTGTAAAGGGGGAAGAGTAATCTGTGTGGCTGCAGTTTGCTCTGTCTAGGACTGAAGAGAGGAGTTAAGGGGGGAGAGTAATCTGTGTGGCTGCAGTTTGCTCTGTCTAGGACTGAAGAGAGGAGTTAAGGGGGGAAGAGTAATCTGTGTGGCTGCAGTTTGCTCTGTCTAGGACTAAAGAGAGAGGCGTAAAGAGGCAGAGTAATCCGTGTGCCTGCAGTTTGGTCTCTCTAGGACTGAAGAGAGAGGTGTAAAGGGGGAAGAGTAATCTGTGTGGCTGCAGTTTGCTCTGTCTAGGACTAAAGAGAGAGGCGTAAAGAGGCAGAGTAATCCGTGTGCCTGCAGTTTGGTCTCTCTAGGAATCTAGAGGTGAGCAGAAAACGGGTAGAGGAGCCTGTTCCGTCTGATGCAATTGGAGCACCGTGACATGAAGGCACCGGCTGTACTCACTGGATACAACTCATATCAACAGGAGTTGCACGAATTGTACAGTTTAGGGCTGTTTGCTCACTGTGGGTGTGATGAGACCAAATTGACAAATAACACAACGGTAAAACCTACCTGAACAGTAGGAAGAATCCATAGATTTCCAGGACCATGCCTATCAATGGCCAGCCAATAAGAACGACAAAAACACCACCAAGGAAGAATCCTGTGGCTTTTACTTTGTGTTTCTGAAAGAAAAAGCGGAATGTTCTCTCCAACCCGATCACGAATGCCAGCCCAGCTACAAACAGCACCTACAAAACAAAGAGAAAGAAAATGTTTTAGATAAAAAGATGCTCAGACATTGCTCAGACTTTAATCTTAAAGAAAATGTTTAATAGGAGAAGACATTCTCTTATAATACTTTGTTGAATAAGCGATGACAAAAGTCATATGTGCAGCTAGCTCACACCTCAGCCTACCTAGATATACTTTTGAAGTAAGCAAATTAGATGACAGAAGCAAACTGGGAAGTTGTTTAAAATGTTCTGCTCTATCTGAATCATGAAGTTAAATGTTGGGTTTCATGTCCCTTTAAGAGGGTTATTAAAGGTCATGAAGTTAATTGTAACCTTAATTAGAACAAAGAACATAAAAAGAAGCCTTACAGGGATTGTAAATCTATGCGCAACAATACTTGTAATAAAAAAGTAACTGATTCAAATCATTGTAGACAATAAAATTTATAAATAATCACCCTTTCATTTTCTTATACATTCCGCTGTTCCTCTGCCCACAGCACATAGTCTATTTCAGTGCAAAATGACAAATCATGCTGTAGCCAATTATAACGCGCCCCCTTTGGCGTATAATTTCCAATCAGTTTAAATCATGTACTCACCGCCTTTATTTGACTGAACAATATCCTTACATAAGTGGTGTGCATGTGTGAAAAATTGGGTTTGGCCAAATATTCTAAAAAATGAGTTTTCCAAATATTTGTCTGCTGTGCTATTCGGCAAGAATTTAGTTTTAAACAAAACAAATACTAGATATATTGGGAGAACATTTACATTGGTTTTCATTAAACTAAAGTAAATGTTCCTTCGCAGCAGGTGAATACGTTTACCGGTAGCATTATATACTTACCTATAGTGCACTGGAGAGCCGAGCTAATCCCGACACTTCACAGGGCCCGAGGACACACAAGAAGTTGGCTTAGCGCCGTCCCAGAGCTCTGTGAAGAAGTGTTGAAATAAGTGCGGCTCTCCGGTGCGCTATAGGTTAGTTTTTTTAACCCCTAAGGTAATTTAAAGGAAACTAATTACTGATGCATTTTGTCAGTATTTTTATTAGTTTTCTTTCAATTTTGTGGTGCATAAGTTAGGTCCCATTAACTCCTGCAGGTTGCACAAAAAGCCTCAGGAAGTAAATTGATTAACCCCCTCAACTGTCAATGAAGAAGATTGAATTGCTTAGCATGGCTAAGAAGAACTACTGCAGGTTTTAAGACATTAGATTTTTGCAAATAATAGTAGTGTTTATTTCCTGTTCCTACTACAAATGGGATGTGAGGTGGTTTATAGGGGGAAATAACCTCTGTATACAAAACAATTGTCCCTTCTTGTTATTATCACTTGAGGAACATCAGTGGATTCAATTATTTGACCACCGCCTCAAAAAGTGAAGGTGAAGGTGTTCTGTTTGAGTACAAGTGTGAGGACACGTGTGGGGGTGGGTAGTATGTAAAGCCTGTGTGCACGTGTCTGTAAACTGCAGTGTGAGAAACTAGGGATAGACCAATATTGTTTTTTCAGGGCCGATACCGATTATTGACCTCCTTTCAGGCCGATAACAGGGGCCGATATTCTGTACATTTAAAGTTTTGAAAAATCAACACAATTTCTACACAAATCTGGTAAAAATAAACAACTGGGAAAAATAAAGTGCTAGAAAATTAACTTATGAAATGGCTTCCAAAAACATAGAACAATAGCATAAATCCCTTTTAAACTGCACACCGATATAAAATTACATTTAAGTCACTACTGCAAAATTAGACACTACACAATTTCTTCTGTTCTCCCAGTTAAGTAGAAAAACATTAAAGTGCAGAAAGCATAACATTTCAGCACGTTCTCCTCTTAAACGGCTTCTTTTTTTTCATATATTGCTGCCACTTCACTAAAAATACGCTCAGATAAGGGTTAAAAGTAAAGTGAAAAAATATATATATACTGCCACTTGACAGAGAAAGAAATGACATGCTGGAATATCAGTGCTAGATTTATATATTTGCTTTAATTTTTAATATGCTCATATATTTACTGGATTGCAAATACCTTCCCTGGTACTGAGAAGTGGAGTATAAGTTTCTTTATTATGTCACTTTATTTTATACATTTGTAACAGCGCCACCAAATGATCAGAGCATTGTTATCCATTGCTAGAGAATATTAATACTAGTCTCCTATACTGCATAGCTTTCTACTCCAGGTTTGTTGTTGTGGACATTTAATTGATGTGCCTGAACTATCATTTTTTTGTAATGTTTTTTTCTATGCCCATGAAAGGGGAAAATAAAATATTTAAAATTAAAAAATTGTCAAATATAGCAGCTTTAGTGAAATGTTTTGCAAATGTGCAAACTTTATCAGAAGGCAACAAATAATGTTCTATTTGTGACAGCAATTAGCAAGCAGATTGATTTTATGTATTGCTGACCCCTATGAGCAAATCAAAAGTAATTTAGCTCTGTGTACTTCAGGGAAATTATGTAGCTTTAAATGCATTTCCATTTCACAAATCATATATGTTTGTTTATGCAAGTCCATCTATAGGTCTGCCATTGGTAACTGAGCTCCCAGGAACACCTGGGCTTGGACTCCGTTATCAGTGCTATTATTAGAGGCTATGTCCATCTTATATTTGCTATAGATTATTTGTGTGATGAATTGTGCCACTTAAAACTACATAGTACACAGAGCTAAATTTCTTTTGATTTGCTCCATATCGGTAACTTTGGGCAATATCGATATTTCAGAAAACAGAATTTATGTTTACCTGATAAATTTCTTTCTCCTACGGTGTGTCCGGTCCACGGCTTCATCCTTACTTGTGGGATATTCTCTTCCCCTACAGGAAATGGCACAGAGAGCACACAGCAAAAGCTGTCCATATAGCCCCCCTCTGGCTCCGCCCCCCAGTCATTCGACCGACGGTTAGGAGAAAAAGGAGAAACTATAGGGTGCCGTGGTGACTGTAGTGTACAGAAATAAAAATTTTAAACCTGACTAAAAGCCATGGCGGGCCGTGGACCGGACACACCGTAGGAAAGAAATTTATCAGGTAAACATAAATTCTGTTTTCTCCTACATTGGTGTGTCCGGTCCACGGCTTCATCCATACTTGTGGGAACCAATACCAAAGCTTTAGGACACGGATGAAGGGAGGGAACCTAAACGGAAGGCACCACAGCTTGCAAAACCTTTCTCCCAAAAACAGCCTCCGAAGAAGCATAAGTATCGAATTTGTAAAATTTGGCAAAAGTATGCAGAGAAGACCAAGTCGCTGCCTTACAGATCTGATCAACAGAAGCCTCGTTCTTGAAGGCCCATGTGGAAGCCACAGCTCTAGTAGAGTGAGCTGTAATTCGTTCAGGAGGCTGCCGTCCGGCAGTCTCATAAGCCAATCGGATGATGCTTTTCAGCCAAAAGGAAAGAGAGGTAGCAGTAGCTTTCTGCCCTCTCCTCTTACCAGAATAAACGACAAACAAGGATGATGTCTGTCTGAAATCCTTTGTTGCTTCTAAATAGAATTTTAAAGCACGGACCACATCTAGGTTGTGTAACAAACGTTCCTTCTTCGAAACTGGATTCGGACACAGAGAAGGAACAACTATTTCCTGGTTAATATTCCTGTTGGAAACCACTTTTGGAAGAAAACCAGGCTTGGTACGTAAAACTACCTTATCTGTATGGAATACCAGTGAAGTACACTGCAAGGCAGACAATTCAGAAACTCTTCTAGCAGAAGAAATAGCAACCAAAAACAGAACTTTCCAAGATAGTAACTTAATATCTATGGAATGTAAGGGTTCAAACGGAACCCCTTGAAGAACTGAAAGAACTAAGTTTAGACTCCATGGAGGAGTCATAGGTCTGTAGACAGGCTTAATTCTGACTAACGCCTGTACAAACGCCTGTACATCTGGCACGGCTGCCAGACGTTTGTGCAACAAAACAGACAGAGCAGATATCTGTCCTTTTAGAGAACTAGCTGACAAACCTTTATCCAAACCCTCTTGGAGAAAAGAAAGTATCCTAGGAATTTTAATTTTACTCCAAGAGAATCCCTTGGATTCTCACCAACGGATATATTTTTGCCATATCTTATGGTAAATTTTCCTAGTCACAGGTTTTCTGGCTTGAACCAGAGTATCTATAACTGAATCTGAAAACCCACGCTTAGATAGAATCAAGCGTTCAATTTCCAAGCAGTCAGTTGCAGAGAGACTAGATTTGGATGTTCGAATGGACCTTGTACTAGAAGATCCTGTCTCAAAGGTAGCTTCCATGGTGGAGCCGATGACATATTCACCAGGTCTGCATACCAAGTCCTGCGTGGCCATGAAGGAGCTTTTAGAATCACCGAGGCCTTCTCCTGTTTGATCCTGGCTACAAGCCTGGGAAGGAGAGGGAACAGTGGAAACACATAAGCTAGATTGAACGACCAAGGCGCCACCAATGCATCCACTAGCGCCGCCTTGGGATCCCTGGATCTGGACCCGTAGCGAGGAACCTTGGAGTTATGACGAGACGCCATCAGATCCATATCTGGAATGCCCCATAGTTGAGTTAACTGGGCAAAGACCTCCGGGTGGAGTTCCCACTCCCCCGGATGGAAAGTCTGACGACTCAAATAATCCGCCTCCCAGTTGTCTACTTCTGGGATGTGAATTGCAGATAGATGGCAGGAGTGATCCTCCGCCCATTTGATAATCTTGGATACCTCTCTCATCGCCAAGGAACTCTTTGTTCCCCCCTGATGATTGATGTACGCTACAGTCGTCATGTTGTCCGACTGAAATCTTATGAATCTGGCCTTCGCTAGTTGAGGCCAAGCCAGGAGCGCATTGAATATCGCTCTCAGTTCCAAAATGTTTATCGGGAGAAGAGACTCTTCCCGAGACCATAGACCCTGAGCTTTCAGGGAGTCCCAGACTGCGCCCCAGCCTAAGAGACTGGCGTCGGTCGTGACAATGACCCACTCTGGTCTGCGGAAACTCATTCCCTGAGACAGGTGATCCTGAGTCAACCACCAGCGGAGTGAGTCTCTGGTTACCTGGTCTACTTGAATCTGGGGAGACAAGTCTGCATAATCCCCATTCCACTGTTTGAGCATGCACAGTTGCAATGGTCTTAGATGAATTCGAGCAAAAGGAACCACGTCCATTGCTGCAACCATTAATCCTATTACCTCCATGCACTGAGCTATGGAAGGCTGAGGAATAGATTGAAGAACTTGACAAGCGTTTAGAAGCTTTAACTTTCTGACCTCTGTCAGAAAAAACATAATTTATGTAAGAACTTACCTGATAAATTAATTTCTTTCATATTAGCAAGAGTCCATGAGCTAGTGACGTATGTGATATACATTCCTACCAAGAGGGGCAAAGTTTCCCAAACCTCAAAATGCCTATAAATACACCCCTCACCACACCCACAAATCAGTTTAACGCATAGCCAAGAAGTGGGGTGATAAGAAAAAAAGTGCAAAAGCATAAAAAATAAGGAATTGGAATAATTGTGCTTTATACAAAAAAATCATAACCACCACAAAAAAGGGTGGGCCTCATGGACTCTTGCTAATATGAAAGAAATGAATTTATCAGGTAAGTTCTTACATAAATTATGTTTTCTTTCATGTAATTAGCAAGAGTCCATGAGCTAGTGACGTATGGGATAATGACTACCCAAGATGTGGATCTTCCACGCAAGAGTCACTAGAGAGGGAGGGATAAAATAAAGACAGCCAATTCCGCTGAAAAATAATCCACACCCAAAATAAAGTTTAAATCTTATAATGAAAAAAACTGAAATTATAAGCAGAAGAATCAAACTGAAACAGCTGCCTGAAGTACTTTTCTACCAAAAACTGCTTCAGAAGAAGAAAACACATCAAAATGGTAAAATTTAGTAAAAGTATGCAAAGAAGACCAAGTTGCTGCTTTGCAAATCTGATCAACCGAAGCTTCATTCCTAAACGCCCAGGAAGTAGAAACTGACCTAGTAGAATGAGCTGTAATCCTTTGAGGCGGAGTTTTACCCGACTCGACATAAGCATGATGAATTAAAGATTTCAACCAAGATGCCAAAGAAATGGCAGAGGCCTTCTGACCTTTCCTAGAACCGGAAAAGATAACAAATAGACTAGAAGTCTTTCGGAAATTCTTAGTAGCTTCAACATAATATTTCAAAGCTCTAACTACATCCAAAGAATGCAATGATCTCTCCTTAGAATTCTTAGGATTAGGACACAATGAAGGAACCACAATTTCTCTACTAATGTTGTTAGAATTCACAACCTTAGGTAAAAATTTAAAAGTTTGCAACACCGCCTTATCCTGATGAAAAATCAGAAAAGGAGACTCACAAGAAAGAGCAGATAATTCAGAAACTCTTCTAGCAGAAGAGATGGCAAAAAGAAACAAAAAACTTTCCAAGAAAGTAATTTAATGTCCAGTGAATGCATAGGTTCAAACGGAGGAGCTTGAAGAGCCCCCAGAACCAAATTCAAACTCCAAGGAGGAGAAATTGATTTAATAACAGGTTTTATACGAACCAAAGCTTGTACAAAACAATGAATATCAGGAAGATTAGCAATCTTTCTGTGAAAAAGAACAGAAAAAGCAGAGATTTGTCCTTTCAAGGAACTTGCAGACAAACCTTTATCCAAACCATCCTGAAGAAACTGTAAAATTCTCGGAATTCTAAAAGAATGCCAGAAAAAATGATGAGAAAGACACCAAGAAATGTAAGTCTTCCAAACTCGATAATATATCTTCCTAGATACAGATTTACGAGCCTGTAACATAGTATTAATCACAGAGTCAGAGAAACCTCTTTGACTAAGAATCAAGCGTTCAATCTCCATACCTTCAAATTTAAGGATTTGAGATCCTGATGGAAAAAAGGACCTTGTGACAAAAGGTCTGGTCTTAACAGAAGAGTCCACGGTTGGCAAGAGGCCATCCGGACAAGATCCGCATACCAAAACCTGTGAGGCCATGCTGGAGCCACCAGCAGAACAAACGAGCACTCCTTAGAATCTTGGAGATTACTCTTGGAAGAAGAACTAGAGGCGGAAAGATATAGGCAGGATGATACTTCCAAGGAAGTGACAATGCATCCACTGCTTCCGTCTGAGGATCCCTGGATCTTGACAGATACCTGGGAAGTTTCTTGTTTAGATGAGAAGCCATCAGATCTATTTCTGGAAGTCCCCATATTTGAACAATCTGAAGAAATACCTCTGGGTGAAGAAACCATTCGCCCAGATGTAGCGTTTGGCGACTGAGATAATCCGCTTCCCAATTGTCTATACCTGGGATATGAACCGCAGAAATCAGACAGGAGCTGGATTCCGCCCATACAAGTATTCAAGAGACTTCTTTCATAGCCAGAGGACTGTGAGTTCCTCCTTGATGATTGACATATGCCACGGTTGTGACATCGTCCGTCTAGAAACAAATGAACGACTCTCTCTTTAGAAGAGGCCACGACTGAAGAACTCTGAAAATTGCACGGAGTTCCAAAAAATGTTGATTGGTAATCTCACCTCCTGAGATTCCCAAACCCCTTGTGCTGTCAGAAACCCCCATACAGCTCCCCAACCTGTCAGACTTGCATCTGTTGAGATCACAGTCTAGGTTGGATGAACAAAAGAAGCCCCCTGAACTAAACGATGGTGGTCTGTCCACCACGTCAGAGAGTGTCGAACAATCGGTTTTAAAGATATTAATTGAGATATCTTTGTATAATCCCTGCACCACTGGTTCAGCATACAGAGCTGAAGAGGTCGCATGTGAAAACAAGCAAAGGGGATCGCGTCCAATGCAGTAGTCATAAGACCTAGAATTTCCATGCATAAGGCTACCGAAGATTGAGACTGAAGGTTTTGATAAGCTGAAACCAATTTCAGACGCCTCTTGTCCGTCATAGACAGAATCAAGAACACTGAATCTATCAGGAAACCTAAAAAGGTTACCCTTGTCTGAAGAATCAAACGAACTTTTGGTAAATTGATCCTCCAACCACGTTCTTGAAGAAACAACACTTATAAAAGACTGGAAAGGTTCTTTCTAGTGAAAATGAGCAAAGGGAATTGAATCCAATGCTGTGGCCATAATACCTAAAACTTCTATGCATATATAGCAACTGAAGGAAATAATAGAGACTAAAGGTACCGATAGACGGAACCCAATAACATTATCCCTTGTCTGATAGAGACAAGGACAGTGACACAAACAATCTGGAAACCTAAAAAAAGGTGACCCTTGTGTGAGGAATCAAGAGCTTTTGAAAAGAAGATCCTCTAACTATGTCCTGAAGAGTAAGTGAATCATATGAGATTCCGCATCCTCAGAAAATAATCTGAATGAAAACAGAAAAATGAAAATATGCATTTATTGTATCTAATGAAAACAAATAATGCTATCAATGACCATAAAAAGGCAAAATAGTTTGAATAAAACTCCAAAACCCGGTTCCTCAAAAGGAACTTGAAGAAATACCCCAGAAGATTCCAGGTCTGAGCAGCGCTTGAACCCCATGGGTGCCCAGCCATGCTTCAACAGTACCCAAAATATATAGGACAGAAACACAGTTAAAGAAAGTGTTAGCCTTACTGGAATAAAATCAAAGAAATTTGGACAAAATAAATTTCAAAGAAGCCTTAACCTGCCCCTTACCAACCAAGCTGGAATATGGCACGTACATCGCAAATTTAGGGAGCTGATTTCGAACTCCAATTATAGACATGTTACTTGGGAAAGAACTCAGGAATTCGTTCCTTAATAAGAACAACCAAACCAGTATAAGCTTAAAGTTTTAGTCTTAGAACTCAACCTTGAAGCCCAGAGTAACAGTTAAGAATTGAATCCAATTATAAAACAAATAATTGATTATCTTAGAACAAAAGAAATATGGATTTTTTTTTTTTTTTTAAATCACAAAATTCTTCTAGCTAAAAACATAGATTAACCCTCATTTGCGAAAATATTCAATAAAATGAAGACACAAATGAAATTATTAGCATGATAGTCCAGTTTAAAGGACCAGCCAATACAGTGGACTTGTATAATCAATAAATGCAAAACAACAAGACAAATGCAACAGCACCTAGTCTAGTAAATGTTGTCCCTTTAACAATGCTAAAATAAATCATAATCTGATACTTGATCGTAAAGTAAACAGAGAAAATGAAGCAATTGCAATATCCAAATAAATCACAGGACCAAGAAAAGTACCTGAAACTAAATAATTTTCCATAAATAAGATACAACTATCTAAAGGAAAATAAATACTATTTTGCTATAAAAACAATAGCATAATTAGTAGAATTAGAGATAGCCCCAATAAATTGGAGAACCCTCCAAATTGAGTTTAACTGCTGGCAAAGAATATAGTTTAAAACCTTTGAAGAAGGAATAAAAGAAAATTCTCAGCCTATTCCATTCCCTAGTATAGGGAATTGGAAAGAAAACCTCTGAAAACACAGAAGAAATAAATAGGCAGAAATAATGTCAGCTAGTCTTAAAGAACTAGTTACCTTAATATCCAAAATAATCAACACCTTTTCAACAAAGAACAAATGTACTTTAATAATAGAAAAATAATAAAAAAGTAGATTTGTTAGTGTCAATATCTGATGAAGAAGATTTCTGAAAGAGAAAAAAACATCATCAGAGAAGGATAAATCAGTATGTTGTTGGTCATTTGAAACTTCAATAATTAAAAAAACAGAATTTATGTTTACCTGATAAATTACTTTCTCCAACGGTGTGTCCGGTCCACGGCGTCATCCTTACTTGTGGGATATTCTCTTCCCCAACAGGAAATGGCAAAGAGCCCAGCAAAGCTGGTCACATGATCCCTCCTAGGCTCCGCCTACCCCAGTCATTCGACCGACGTTAAGGAGGAATATTTGCATAGGAGAAACCATATGGTACCGTGGTGACTGTAGTTAAAGAAAATAAATTATCAGACCTGATTAAAAAAACCAGGGCGGGCCGTGGACCGGACACACCGTTGGAGAAAGTAATTTATCAGGTAAACATAAATTCTGTTTTCTCCAACATAGGTGTGTCCGGTCCACGGCGTCATCCTTACTTGTGGGAACCAATACCAAAGCTTTAGGACACGGATGAAGGGAGGGAGCAAATCAGGTCACCTAAATGGAAGGCACCACGGCTTGCAAAACCTTTCTCCCAAAAATAGCCTCAGAAGAAGCAAAAGTATCAAACTTGTAAAATTTGGTAAAAGTGTGCAGTGAAGACCAAGTCGCTGCCCTACATATCTGATCAACAGAAGCCTCGTTCTTGAAGGCCCATGTGGAAGCCACAGCCCTAGTGGAATGAGCCGTGATTCTTTCGGGAGGCTGCCGTCCGGCAGTCTCGTAAGCCAATCTGATGATGCTTTTAATCCAAAAAGAGAGAGAGGTAGAAGTTGCTTTTTGACCTCTCCTTTTACCGGAATAAACAACAAACAAGGAAGATGTTTGTCTAAAATCCTTTGTAGCATCTAAATAGAATTTTAGAGCGCGAACAACATCCAAATTGTGCAACAAACGTTCCTTCTTTGAAACTGGTTTCGGACACAGAGAAGGTACGATAATCTCCTGGTTAATGTTTTTGTTAGAAACAACTTTTGGAAGAAAACCAGGTTTAGTACGTAAAACCACCTTATCTGCATGGAACACCAGATAAGGAGGAGAACACTGCAGAGCAGATAATTCTGAAACTCTTCTAGCAGAAGAAATTGCAACTAAAAACAAAACTTTCCAAGATAATAACTTAATATCAACGGAATGTAAGGGTTCAAACGGAACCCCCTGAAGAACTGAAAGAACTAAGTTGAGACTCCAAGGAGGAGTCAAAGGTTTGTAAACAGGCTTAATTCTAACCAGAGCCTGAACAAAGGCTTGAACATCTGGCACAGCTGCCAGCTTTTTGTGAAGTAACACAGACAAGGCAGAAATCTGTCCCTTCAGGGAACTAGCAGATAATCCTTTTTCCAATCCTTCTTGAAGGAAGGATAGAATCTTAGGAATCTTAACCTTGTCCCAAGGGAATCCTTTAGATTCACACCAACAGATATATTTTTTCCAAATTTTGTGGTAAATCTTTCTAGTTACAGGCTTTCTGGCCTGAACAAGAGTATCGATAACAGAATCTGAGAACCCTCGCTTCGATAAGATCAAGCGTTCAATCTCCAAGCAGTCAGCTGGAGTGAAACCAGATTCGGATGTTCGAACGGACCCTGAACAAGAAGGTCTCGTCTCAAAGGTAGCTTCCAAGGTGGAGCCGATGACATATTCACCAGATCTGCATACCAAGTCCTGCGTGGCCACGCAGGAGCTATCAAGATCACCGACGCCCTCTCCTGATTGATCCTGGCTACCAGCCTGGGGATGAGAGGAAACGGCGGGAACACATAAGCTAGTTTGAAGGTCCAAGGTGCTACTAGTGCATCCACTAGAGCCGCCTTGGGATCCCTGGATCTGGACCCGTAGCAAGGAACTTTGAAGTTCTGACGAGAGGCCATCAGATCCATGTCTGGAATGCCCCACAGCTGAGTGACTTGGGCAAAGATTTCCGGATGGAGTTCCCACTCCCCCGGATGCAATGTCTGACGACTCAGAAAATCCGCTTCCCAATTTTCCACTCCTGGGATGTGGATAGCAGACAGGTGGCAGGAGTGAGACTCCGCCCATAGAATGATTTTGGTCACTTCTTCCATCGCTAGGGAACTCCTTGTTCCCCCCTGATGGTTGATGTACGCAACAGTTGTCATGTTGTCTGATTGAAACCGTATGAACTTGGCCCTCGCTAGCTGAGGCCAAGCCTTGAGAGCATTGAATATCGCTCTCAGTTCCAGAATATTTATCGGTAGAAGAGATTCTTCCCGAGACCAAAGACCCTGAGCTTTCAGGGATCCCCAGACCGCGCCCCAGCCCATCAGACTGGCGTCGGTCGTGACGATGACCCACTCCGGTCTGCGGAATGTCATCCCTTGTGACAGGTTGTCCAGGGACAGCCACCAACGGAGTGAGTCTCTGGTCCTCTGATTTACTTGTATCTTCGGAGACAAGTCTGTATAGTCCCCATTCCACTGACTGAGCATGCACAGTTGTAATGGTCTTAGATGAATGCGCGCAAAAGGAACTATGTCCATTGCCGCTACCATCAAACCGATCACTTCCATGCACTGCGCTATGGAAGGAAGAGGAACGGAATGAAGTATCCGACAAGAGTCTAGAAGTTTTGTTTTTCTGGCCTCTGTCAGAAAAATCCTCATTTCTAAGGAGTCTATTATTGTTCCCAAGAAGGGAACCCTTGTTGACGGAGATAGAGAACTCTTTTCCACGTTCACTTTCCATCCGTGAGATCTGAGAAAGGCCAGGACAATGTCCGTGTGAGCCTTTGCTTGAGGAAGGGACGACGCTTGAATCAGAATGTCGTCCAAGTAAGGTACTACAGCAATGCCCCTTGGTCTTAGCACAGCTAGAAGGGACCCTAGTACCTTTGTGAAAATCCTTGGAGCAGTGGCTAATCCGAAAGGAAGCGCCACGAACTGGTAATGCTTGTCCAGGAATGCGAACCTTAGGAACCGATGATGTTCCTTGTGGATAGGAATATGTAGATACGCATCCTTTAAATCCACTGTGGTCATGAATTGACCTTCCTGGATGGAAGGAAGAATAGTTCGAATGGTTTCCATCTTGAACGATGGAACCTTGAGAAACTTGTTTAAGATCTTGAGATCCAAGATTGGTCTGAACGTTCCCTCTTTTTTGGGAACTATGAACAGATTGGAGTAGAACCCCATCCCTTGTTCTCTTAATGGAACAGGATGAATCACTCCCATTTTTAACAGGTCTTCTACACAATGTAAGAATGCCTGTCTTTTTATGTGGTCTGAAGACAACTGAGACCTGTGGAACCTCCCCCTTGGGGGAAGCCCCTTGAATTCCAGAAGATAACCTTGGGAGACTATTTCTAGCGCCCAAGGATCCAGAACATCTCTTGCCCAAGCCTGAGCGAAGAGAGAGAGTCTGCCCCCCACCAGATCCGGTCCCGGATCGGGGGCCAACATTTCATGCTGTCTTGGTAGCAGTGGCAGGTTTCTTGGCCTGCTTTCCCTTGTTCCAGCCTTGCATTGGTCTCCAAGCTGGCTTGGCTTGAGAAGTATTACCCTCTTGCTTAGAGGACGTAGCACTTTGGGCTGGTCCACTTCTACGAAAGGGACGAAAATTAGGTTTATTTTTTGCCTTGAAAGGCCGATCCTGAGGAAGGGCGTGGCCCTTACCCCCAGTGATATCAGAGATAATCTCTTTCAAGTCAGGGCCAAACAGCGTTTTCCCCTTGAAAGGAATGTTAAGTAGCTTGTTCTTGGAAGACGCATCAGCTGACCAAGATTTCAACCAAAGCGCTCTGCGCGCCACAATAGCAAACCCAGAATTCTTAGCCGCTAACCTAGCCAATTGCAAAGTGGCGTCTAGGGTGAAAGAATTAGCCAATTTGAGAGCATTGATTCTGTCCATAATCTCCTCATAAGGAGGAGAATCACTATCGACCGCCTTTATCAGCTCATCGAACCAGAAACATGCGGCTGTAGCTACAGGGACAATGCATGAAATTGGTTGTAGAAGGTAACCCTGCTGAACAAACATCTTTTTAAGTAAACCTTCTAATTTTTTATCCATAGGATCTTTGAAAGCACAACTATCCTCTATGGGTATAGTGGTGCGTTTGTTTAAAGTGGAAACCGCTCCCTTGACCTTGGGGACTGTCTGCCATAAGTCCTTTCTGGGGTCGACCATAGGAAACAATTTTTTAAATATGGGGGGAGGGACGAAAGGAATACCGGGCCTTTCCCATTCTTTATTAACAATGTCCGCCACCCGCTTGGGTATAGGAAAAGCTTCTGGGAGCCCCGGGACCTCTAGGAACTTGTCCATTTTACATAGTTTCTCTGGGATGACCAACTTGTCACAATCATCCAGAGTGGATAATACCTCCTTAAGCAGAATGCGGAGATGTTCCAACTTAAATTTAAACGTAATCACATCAGGTTCAGCTTGTTGAGAAATGTTCCCTGAATCAGTAATTTCTCCCTCAGACAAAACCTCCCTGGCCCCATCAGACTGGGTTAGGGGCCCTTCAGAACCATTATTATCAGCGTCGTCATGCTCTTCAGTATCTAAAACAGAGCAGTCGCGCTTACGCTGATAAGTGTTCATTTTGGCTAAAATGTTTTTGACAGAATTATCCATTACAGCCGTTAATTGTTGCATAGTAAGGAGTATTGGCGCGCTAGATGTACTAGGGGCCTCCTGAGTGGGCAAGACTCGTGTAGACGAAGGAGGGAATGATGCAGTACCATGCTTACTCCCCTCACTTGAGGAATCATCTTGGGCATCATTGTCATTGTCACATAAATCACATTTATTTAAATGAATGGGAATTCTGGCTTCCCCACATTCAGAACACAGTCTATCTGGTAGTTCAGACATGTTAAACAGGCATAAACTTGATAACAAAGTACAAAAAACGTTTTAAAATAAAACCGTTACTGTCACTTTAAATTTTAAACTGAACACACTTTATTACTGCAATTGCGAAAAAACATGAAGGAATTGTTCAAAATTCACCAAATTTTCACCACAGTGTCTTAAAGCCTTAAAAGTATTGCACACCAAATTTGGAAGCTTTAACCCTTAAAATAACGGAACCGGAGCCGTTTTTAACTTTAACCCCTTTACAGTCCCTGGTATCTGCTTTGCTGAGACCCAACCAAGCCCAAAGGGGAATACGATACCAAATGACGCCTTCAGAAAGTCTTTTCTAAGTATCAGAGCTCCTCTCACATGCGACTGCATGTCATGCCTCTCAAAAACAAGTGCGCAACACCGGCGCGAAAATGAGGCTCTGCCTATGATTTGGGAAAGCCCCTAAAGAATAAGGTGTCTAAAACAGTGCCTGCCGATATTATTATATCAAAAAACCCAGAATAAATGATTCCTCAAGGCTAAATATGTGTTAATAATGAATCGATTTAGCCCAGAAAAAGTCTACAGTCTTAATAAGCCCTTGTGAAGCCCTTATTTACGATCGTAATAAACATGGCTTACCGGATCCCATAGGGAAAATGACAGCTTCCAGCATTACATCGTCTTGTTAGAATGTGTCATACCTCAAGCAGCAAGAGACTGCTCACTGTTCCCCCAACTGAAGTTAATTGCTCTCAACAGTCCTGTGTGGAACAGCCATGGATTTTAGTGACTGTTGCTAAAATCATTTTCCTCATACAAACAGAAATCTTCATCTCTTTTCTGTTTCTGAGTAAATAGTACATACCAGCACTATTTCAAAATAACAAACTCTTGATTGAATAATAAAAACTACAGTTAAACACTAAAAAACTCTAAGCCATCTCCGTGGAGATGTTGCCTGTACAACGGCAAAGAGAATGACTGGGGTAGGCGGAGCCTAGGAGGGATCATGTGACCAGCTTTGCTGGGCTCTTTGCCATTTCCTGTTGGGGAAGAGAATATCCCACAAGTAAGGATGACGCCGTGGACCGGACACACCTATGTTGGAGAAAGAAGTGAAAAAGACCTAAAAATTTTATTCGAAGGCACGAAGTCAGACAAAGCCTTTAACATAGAATCAGAAAAATATTTCTTATAAGTCTTCTAAATATTTCTTGTAAGAAAAGAAAATATATAAAGCATAAATACTAATGGAATCCGCATGTAAAAGTATAACATAATAACTTATTACAAACCAAAGCTAAAGATAAACATTTATAACATTTAAAATAAATGAACTTAGCTTTGGTAGAACTGAAACTCAGTTAAGTGTTTTTCCAGAAGTGGCTTCTGATTCAGAGTCCATCTGAGGCATCTTGCAATATGTAATAGAAAAAACAACATATAAAGCAAAATTGATCAAATTCCTTAAATGACAGTTTCAGGAATGGGAAAAAAATGCCAATGAACAAGCTTCTAGCAACCAGAAGCAATAAATAATGAGACTTAAATATTGTGGAGACAACAATGACGCTCGAATTTTTTAGCGCCAAAAAAGCCGCCCACATTATTTGGCGCCTAAATGCTTTTGGCGCCAAAAATGGCGCCACATCCGGTAACGCCGACATTTTTTGGCACAAAAACGTCAAAAAAATGAAGCAACTTCCGGCGACACGTATGACGCCGGAAATGACAAGAAAATTTTTGCGCCAAGAAAGTCCGCGCCAAGAATGACGCAATAAAATGAAGCATTTTCAGCCCCCGCGAGCCTAACAGCCCACAGGAAAAAAAGTCAAATTTTAAGGTAAGAAAAAATTGAATTATTCATATGCATTATCCCAAATATGAAACTGACTGTCTGAAAATAAGGAACGTTGAACATCCTGAATCAAGGCAAATAAATGTTTAAACACATATATTTAGAACTTTATATAAAAGTGCCCAACCATAGCTTACAGTGTCACAGAAAATAAGACTTACTTACCCCAGGACACTCATCTACATGTAGTAGAAAGCCAAACCAGTACTGAAACGAGAATCAGTAGAGGTAATGGTATATATATATATATAAGAGTATATCGTCGATCTGAAAAGGGAGGTAAGAGATGAATCTCTACGACCGATAACAGAGAACCCATGAAATAGACCCCGTAGAAGGAGATCATTGAATTCAAATAGGCAATACTCTCTTCACATCCCTCTGACATTCACTGCACGCTGAGAGGAAAACCGGGCTCCAACCTGCTGCGGAGCGCATATCAACATAGAATCTAGCACAAACTTACTTCACCACCTCCACAGGAGGCAAAGTTTGTAAAACTGATTTGTGGGTGTGATGAGGGGTGTATTTATAGGCATTTTGAGGTTTTGGGAAACTTTGCCCCTCCTGGTAGGAATGTATATCCCATACGTCACTAGCTCATGGACTCTTGCTAATTACATGAAAGAAATCTTCATTTCTACAGAATCTATTATTGTTCCCAGAAAAGGAACCCTTGTGGACGGGGACAGGGAACTCTTTTCTATGTTCACCCGTGAGACCTGAGAAAGGCTAAAACAATGTCTCTATGAGCCCTTGCTTTGGAAAGGGACGACACTTGGATTAGAATGTCGTCTAGGTAAGGTGCTACAGCAATGCCCCTCGGCCTTAGAACCGCTAGAAGGGACCCTAGCACCTTTGTGAAAATTCTGGGAGCAGTGGCTAAACCGAATGGAAGAGCCACGAACTGGTAATGTTTGTCCAGAAAGGCGAACCTCAGGAACTGATGATGATCTTTGTGGATAGGAATATGCAGGTACGCATCCTTTAAGTCCACGGTAGTCATATATTGACCCTCCTGGATTGTTGGTAAAATCGTCTGAATGGTTTCCATTTTGAATGATGGAACTCTGAGGAATTTGTTTAGAATTTTTAAATACAGAATTGGTCTGAAAGTTCCCTCTTTTTTGGGAACTACAAACAGGTTTGAGTAAAAACCCAGACCTTGTTCCGCTGTTGGAACTGGGTGTATCACTCCCATCTTTAATAGGTCTCCTACGCAATGTAAGAATGCCTGTCTCTTTATCTGGTCTGAAGATAAGCGAGACATGTGGAACCTTGCCCTTGGAGGAAGTTCCTTGAACTCTACAAGATACCCCTGAGAGACTATTTCTAGTGCCCAGGGATCCGGAACATCTCTTGCCCAAGCCTGAGCAAAGAGAGAAAGTCTGCCCCCTACTAGATCCGGTCCCGGATCGGGGGCTACCCCTTCATGCTGTCTTGGTAGCAGCAGCAGGCTTCTTGGCCTGTTTACCCTTGTTTCAGCCTTGCAATGGTTTCCATGCTGGTTTAGGCTGGGAAGCGTTACCCTCTTGTCTAGAGGCTGCAGAGTTAGGAGCCGGTCCGTTCCGGAAATTGCGAAAGGAACGAAAATTAGATTTGTTCTTAGCCTTGAAAGGCCTATCCTGTGGGAGGGCATGGCCCTTTCCCCCAGTGATGTCTGAAATAATCTCCTTCAATTCTGGCCCGAAAAGGGTCTTATCTTTGAAAGGAATATTAAGCAATTTTGTTTTGGACGACACATCCGCCGACCAAGATTTTAGCCAAAGCGCCCTGCGCGCCACTATTGCAAAACCTGAATTTTTCGCCGCTAATTTTGCCAATTGAAAAGCGGCATCCAAAATAAAGGAATTAGCCAACTTTAGTGCGTGAATTCTGTCCATGACTTCATCATATGGAGTCTCCTTTTGGAGCGAATTTTCTAGTTCCTCGAACCAAAAAGACACCGCCGTGGTGACAGGAATAATGCACGAAATTGGTTGAAGAAGGAAACCTTGCTGAACAAATATCTTTTTAAGCAATCCTTCCAATTTTTTATCCATAGGATCTTTGAAAGCGCAACTGTCCTCAATAGGAATAGTTGTGCGCTTGGCCAACGTTGAAACTGCCCCCTCTACCTTAGGGACCGTTTGCCATGCGTCCCTTCTGGGGTCGACAATGGGGAACATTTTCTTAAATATATGAGGTGGAACAAAAGGGACACCTGGCTTCTCCCACTCCTTAGTCACTATGTCCGCCACCCTCTTGGGTATCGGAAAAGCATCAGCGTGCACTGGGACCTCTAAGAATTTGTCCATTTTGCACAACTTCTCTGGAATCACCAAAGAATCACAATCATCAAGAGTAGCTAGCACCTCCTTAAGCAGGGCGCGGAGATGTTCTAGCTTAAATTTAAATGCCACGATATCAGGTTCTGCCTGCTGAGAAATTTTTCCTGAATCAGAAATTTCTCCCTCAGACAGACCCTCCCTCACTGCCAACTCAGATTGATGTGAGGGTATAACAGATAAATTATCGTCAGCGCCAACTTGCTCATCCTCTGTATTTAAAACTGAGCAATCACGCTTTCTGGGAAAATTCTGGGAAATGCTGGCAGTTTGGATAAAAGATTTGCTATAGAATTATCCATTACTGCTGTTAATTGCTGCATAGTAACAAGCATTGGCGCGCTAGATGTACTAGGTATCGCCTGCGCGGGCAAAACTGGTGTTGACACAGAAGGAGAGGATGATGAGCTATCCCCACTACCTTCATTTGAAGAATCATCTTGGCAACCTTATTAAATGTGACAGTACTGTCCTTACTTTGTTTGGACGCCATGGCACAATTTCCACATACATTTAAAGGGGGAACCACCTTGGCTTCCATACACACAGAACATATGCTATCTGAAGGTACAGACATGTTAGACAGATTTAGGCAGGCTATTAATGCAATAAAAACGATTTTAAACAAAACCGTTACTGTCTCTTTAAATAATAAAAAGAGCACACTTTATTTCTGAATGTTCGAAAAACTATGAAGGAAATATCCGATCTTTATAAAATTTACACCCCAGTGTCTTAATGCTTTGAAAGTATTGCACACCAAAAGTCTCTAAACCCTTAAATGAGCAAACCGGAGCTAATAGTTCAATTTACCGGTTTAAACACACTACAGTCCCTGCCACAGACTTTGCTGCGGCTTTTACCTTCCTTAGGGGTTATTCACCACAGAAATAAGCCTTCCTGAGTCCGTTTCTCAGCCACAGGACCCTCTCACATGAAGCTGCATGCACTGCCTTTAGAAGTAACTGCGCAACTGAGGCGCGAAAATGAGGCCTCCTCCCTCTGCATACCAGAGTGAAGGGGCCTTTCTGACTATATTAGGCGTCTAAACAACTGCCAGGCGTAATTAAACGTTCCCAAAAGTGTTTCAAAGTTCACAAAACACTCCAAATGTCATATAAATATGATATAAACAAATCGATTTAGCCCACAATAGTGTCAACCAGCATAGAGCCCAATTTATAAGCCTTAAAGGGACAGTCAAGTCCAAAAAAAACTTTCATGTTTCAAATAGGGCATGCAATTTTAAACAACTTTCCAATGTATTTTTATCACCAATTTTGCTTTGTTCTTTTGGTATTCTTAGCTGAAAGCTAGACCTAGGAAGGCTCATATGATAATTGCTAAGCCCTTGAAGGCCGCCTCTAATCACATGCTTTTGTATTTGCTTTTCACAGCAGGGGAGAGCTAGTTCAGGTAAACCCTATAGATAACATTGTGAGCACTCCCGTGAATTGTGGCAGACACTGCACTAATTGGCTAAAATAAAAGTCAATAGATAATAAATAAAATGTCATGTGATCAGGGGGCTGTCAGAAGATGTTTAGATACAATGTAATCACAGAGGTAAAAAGTATATTAATATAACTGTTGGTTATGCAAAACTGGGGAATGGGTAATAAAGGGATTATCTATCTTTTAAAACAACAACAATTCTGGCGTTGACTGTCCCTTTAATTCTGTTACTGAGTCTAAGAAAATGGCTTACCGATCCCATAAGGGAAAACTGACAGTCTTCTAGCATTACTATGTCTTGTTAGAAAAGAGACTGGTCATACCTGGAGCAGATAAGTCTGCAAACTGTTCCCCCCAACTGAAGTTCTCTGGTTTCAACAGTCCTGCGTGGGAACAGCAATGGATTTTAGTTACTGGTGCTAAAATCATACTCCTCTTTTAACAGAACTCTTCATCACTTTCTGTTGTAGAGTAAATAGTACAAACCGGCACTATTTTAAAATAACAAACTCTTGATAGAAGAAATAAAACTACAACTAACACCACATACTCTTTACCATCCCCGTGGAGATGCTACTTGTTCAGAGCGGCAAAGAGAATGACTGGGGGGCGGAGCCAGAGGGGGGGGGCTATATGGACAGCTTTTGCTGTGTGCTCTCTTTGCCATTTCCTGTAGGGGAAGAGAATATGCCACAAGTAAGGATGAAGCCGTGGACCGGACACACCAATGTAGGAGAAATACCTAATAATCGGCCGCTCCGATATATCGGTCTATCCCTAACAGTGAGTCTCATATGTTACCCCCAGAGTCACAGGAGACTAGGAGTGCATACTGCAGCTATCCTGAGATTGTCTATGTATAGGGCAATGCTACAGTGAGTTTTACATGTCACCCACAGAGGGACAGGAGACCAGGAGTACATACTACCGTTATCCTGAGATTGTCTGTGTATAGGGCAATGCTACAGTGAGTCTCACACGTCACCCCCAGAGGGACAGGAGACCAGGAGTACATACTACTATTATCCTGAGATTGTCTGTGTATAGGGCAATGCTACAGTGAGTCGCACATGTCACCCCCAGAGGGAAAGGAGACCAGGAGTGCATAGTGCAGTTATACGGAGATTATCTTTGTATAGGGCAATAATATATGTCGCCCCCCAGAGGGACAGGAGACCATATATGTCGCCACCCAGAGGGACAGGAGACCAGGAGTCAGGAGTGCATACTGAAGTTATACTGAGATTGTCGTGTATAGGGTAATGGTATAGTGAGTCTCACAGGTCACCCCCAGAGATGCAGGAGACCAGGAGTACATACTGCACTATCCTGCGATTGTCTGTGTATAAGTCAATGCTTCATCACCCCCAAAGGGATAAGAGACTACGAGTGCATACGGTAGTTATCATGAGATTGTGTATAGGGCAATGCTAAAGTGAGTCTCACGTCACCCCCAGAGATACAGTAGACCAAGAGCACATACTGCACAGTTACCCTGAGATTGTCTGTGTATAGTGCAATGCTACAATGAGCCTAATGCTACAATGAGCCTCATGTTACCTACCAGAGGGACAGGATACCAGTAGTGCATACTGCAGTATCCTGAGATTGTCTGTGTATTCTATAGGGAAATGATATAGTGAGCCTCACATTGCCGCTCCCCAGAGGGACAGGAGACCAGTGGATACTGCAGTATCCTGAGAATGTCCGTGTATAGTGCAATGCTGCAGTGAGTCTCACGTCACCCCCAAAGGGACAGGAGACCAGGAGTTTTTACTGAAGTTATCCTGAGATTGTCTGTGTATAGGGCACTGCCACAGTAAGTCTCATATGTTACCCAAAGAGGCACAGGAGACCAGGAATACATACTGCAGTTATTGTGAGATTGTCTGTGTATAGTGCAATGCTACAGTCTCATATGTTACCCAAAGAGGCATAGGAGACCAGGACTGCATATTGCAGTTATACTGAGATTTTCTGTGTATAGAGCAATGCTACAGTGAGTCTGCCAGAGGGGCATGAGACAAGGATTACATACTGCAGTTATTGTGAGATTGTTTGTGTACAGTGCAATGCTACAGTAAGTCTCATATGTTACCCAAAGAGGCATAGGAGACCAGGAGTGCATACTGCAGTTATTGTGAGATTGTTTGTGTATAGTGCAATGCTACAGAGTGAGTATCACATGTCACCCCCAGAGGGAAAGGAGACCAGGAGTGCATACTGCAGTATCCTGAGATTGTCCATGTATAGGGCAATGCTACAGTGAGTGTCACGTGTCACCCCCAGAGGGAAAGGAGACCAGGAGTGCATACTGCAGTATCCTGAGATTGTCTGTGTATAGTGCAATGCTACAGTAAGTCTCATATGTTACCCAAAGAGGCATAGGAGACCAGGAGTGCATACTGCAGTATCCTGAGCATGTCTGTGTATAGAGAAATGCTACAGAGTGAGTATCACATGTCACCCCCAGAGGGAAAGGAGGCCAGGAGTGCATACTGTAGGTTATCCTGAGATTGTCTATGTATAGGGCAATGCTACAGTGAGTCTCACGTGTCACCCCCAGAGGGAAAGGAGACCAGGAGTGCATGTACATGTCATGTCTATGTCTTACAAACAGTTAATTGCACACAACACACCTGTATTTTGATCTATGTCCGGAAGCCTTTGAAGAAATAATTCACCATTACTTTGCACTGTATTTTAGATTGTGTGGCAGAACAAGGTATTCACTGTTTGAACTGTCAAGAATAACCTGTTTTTACTATTTCCACCAGGGATCCAAAGGACTATTTGTGTGTGTATATATACATACATACATATATATATATATATATATATATATATATATATATATATACACACACACACACACATATATACCATATACACACACACACACACATATTTATATATATATGTGTGTGTGCGCGTGTATGTGTGTGTGTGCGCGTGTATGTGTGTGTGTGCGCGTGTATGTGTGTGTGTGTGTGCGCATGTGTATGTGTGCGTGTATGTGTGCGCATGTACATGTGTGCGCATGTACATTTGTGCGCATGTACATGTGTGCGCATGTACATGTGTGCGCATGTACATGTGTGCGCATGTACATGTGTGCGCATGTACATGTGTGCGCATGTACATGTGTGCGCATGTACATGTGTGCGCATGTACATGTGTGCGCATGTACATGTGTGCGCATGTACATGTGTGCGCATGTACATGTGTGCGCATGCAGGGCCGTCTTTAATATTGATTGGACCCTGGGCAAAAATGTTCTTGCCCCCCCCCCACCCCATGCAATTTTGCTCTCCACCCCAACATCCCAAAAAACAACTAAATCAATTTTTTTTTTTATTATTATTAGCCCAGCGGTGGATCATCCACTGCTGGGCTAATCATTTAAAAAAAAAAATGCAATATGTGAAACTGGACCTAAGCAGTACTAATAAGTAAATAAATATATAAATTAAACTAAGTAAAGAAAATATGAGAGAGTAGATCTATAAATGCTGTCTAAGTCCAAAACTGGTGCTACCCTTATTTAGATTTATGAATAATAAATTTTAGAAAACAGAATTTATGCTTACCTGATAAATTACTTTCTCCAACGGTGTGTCCGGTCCAGGGCGTCATCCTTACTTGTGGGATATCTCTTCCCCAACAGGAAATGGCAAAGAGTCCCAGCAAAGCTGGCCATATAGTCCCTCCTAGGCTCCGCCCACCCCAGTCATTCGACTGACGGACAGGAGGAAATATATATAGGAGAAACCATATGGTACCGTGGTGACTGTAGTTAGAGAAAATAATTCATCAGACCTGATTAAAAAACCAGGGCGGGCCGTGGACCGGACACACCGTTGGAGAAAGTAATTTATCAGGTAAGCATAAATTCTGTTTTCTCCAACATTGGTGTGTCCGGTCCACGGCGTCATCCTTACTTGTGGGAACCAATACCAAAGCTTTAGGACACGGATGAAGGGAGGGAGCAAATCAGGTTACCTAAACGGAAGGCACCACAGCTTGCAAAACCTTTCTCCCAAAAATAGCCTCCGAAGAAGCAAAAGTATCAAATTTGTAAAATTTGGCAAAAGTGTGCAGTGAAGACCAAGTCGCTGCCTTACATATCTGGTCAACAGAAGCCTCATTCTTGAAGGCCCATGTGGAAGCCACAGCCCTAGTGGAGTGAGCTGTGATTCTTTCAGGAGGCTGCCATCCGGCAGTCTCATAAGCCAATCGGATGATGCTTTTAAGCCAAAAGGAAAGAGAGGTAGAAGTCGCTTTTTGACCTCTCCTTTTACCAGAATAAACAACAAACAAGGAAGATGTTTGTCTGAAATCTTTTGTAGCCTCTAAATAGAATTTTAGAGCACGGACTACGTCCAAATTGTGTAACAAACGTTCCTTCTTTGAAACTGGATTCGGACATAAAGAAGGTACAACTATCTCCTGGTTAATATTTTTGTTAGAAACAACCTTAGGAAGAAAACCAGGCTTAGTACACAAAACCACCTTATCTGCATGGAACACCAGATAGGGCAGATAACTCTGAAACTCTTCTAGCAGAAGAAATTGTAACCAAAAACAAAACTTTCCAAGATAGTAACTTAATATCTATGGAATGTAAAGGTTCAAACGGAACCCCTTGAAGAACTGAAAGAACTAGATTTAGACTCCAGGGAGGAGTCAAAGATCTGTAAACAGGCTTGATCCTAACCAGAGCCTGAACAAATGCTTGAAGATCTGTCCCTTTAGAGAACTTGCAGATAATCCTTTCTCCAAACCTTGTTGTAGAAAGGAGAGAATCTTAGGAATTTTTATCTTATTCCATGGGAATCCTTTGGATTCACACCAACAGATATATCTTTTCCATATTTTATGGTAAATCTTTCTAGTTACCGGTTTTCTGGCCTGAACCAGAGTATCTATCACAGAATCTGAAAACCCACGCTTTGATAGAATCAAGCGTTCAATCTCCAAGCCGTCAGCTGGAGGGAGACCAGATTTGGATGTTCGAATGGCCCTGAACAAGAAGGTCCTGTCTCAAAGGTAGCTTCCATGGTGGAACCGATGACATATTTACCAAGTCCTGCGTGGCCACGCAGGAGCTATCAAGATCACCGAGGCCCTCTCCTGTTTGATCCTGGCTACCAGCCTGGGAATGAGAGGAAACGGTGGAAACGCATAAGCTAGGTTGAAGGTCCAAGGCGCTACTAGTGCATCGACTAGAGTCGCCTTGGGATCCCTGGATCTGGACCCGTAGCAAGGAACCTTGAAGTTCTGACGAGACGCCATCAGATCCATATCTGGAATGCCCCATAGTTGCGTCAACTGGGCAAAGATCTCCGGGTGGAGTTCCCACTCTCCCGGATGGAATGTCTGACGACTCAAATAATCCGCTTCCCAGTTTTCCACACCTGGAATGTGGATCGCAGATAGGTGGCAGGAGTGATCCTCCGCCCATTGAATTATTTTGGTCACTTCTTTCATCGCCAGGGAACTCCTTGTTCCCCCCTGATGATTGATATACGCAACGGTCGTCATGTTGTCTGATTGGAACCTTATGAATCTGGCCTTTGCTAGTTGAGGCCAAGCCCTGAGAGCATTGAATATCGCTATCAGTTCCAGAATGTTTATCGGGAGAAGAGACTCTTCCTGAGACCATAGACCCTGAGCTTTCAGGGATTCCCAGACCGCGCCCCAGCCCACTAGACTGGCGTCGGTCGTGACAATGACCCACTCTGGTCTGCGGAAGCTCATTCCCTGGGACAGATGGTCCAGGGTCAGCCACCAACGGAGTGAATCTCTGGTCTTCTGATCTACTTGAATCATTGGAGACAAGTCTGTATAGTCCCCATTCCACTGTTTGAGCATGCACAGTTGTAATGGTCTTAGATGAATTCGTGCAAAAGGAAATATGTCCATTGCTGCAACCATCAACCCTACTACTTCCATGCACTGCGCTATGGAAGGACGAGGAACAGAATGAAGAACTTGACAAGTGCTTAGAAGTTTTGACTTTCTGACCTCTGTCAGAAAAATCCTCATTTCTAAGGAATCTATTATTGTTCCCAAGAAGGGAACTCTTGTCGACGGAGACAGAGAACTTTTTTCTATGTTCACCTTCCATCCGTGTGATCTGAGAAAGGCCAGAACGATGTCTGTTTGCTTTTGACAGGGACGACGCTTGTATTAGAATGTCGTCCAAGTAAGGTACTACTGCAATGCCCCTCGGTCTTAGAACCGCTAGAAGGGACCCTAGTACCTTTGTGAAAATCCTTGGAGCAGTGGCTAACCCGAATGGGAGGGCCACAAACTGGTAATGCTTGTCCAGAAAAGCGAACCTTAGGAACTGATGATGTTCTTTGTGGATAGGAATATGTAGGTACGCATCCTTTAGATCCACGGTAGTCATAAATTGACTTTCCTGGATAGTGGGTAGAATCGTTCGAATGGTTTCCATCTTGAACGATGGTACTCTGAGAAATTTGTTTAGGATCTTCAAATCCAAAATTGGTCTGAAAGTTCCTCTTTTTTGGGAACTACGAACAGATTTGAATAAAATCCCATTCCTTGTTCCTTTATTGGAACTGGGTGTATCACTCCCATCTTTAACAGGTCTTCTACACAATGTAAGAACGCCTGTCTCTTTATTTGGTTTGAGGATAAGTGAGACATGTGGAACCTTCCCCTTGGGGGTAGTTCCCTGAATTCCAGGAGATAACCCTGAGAAACTATTTCTAGCGCCCAGGGATCCTGAACATCTCTTGCCCAAGCCTGAGCAAAGAGAGAGAGTCTGCCCCCCACTAGATCCGGTCCCGGATCGGGGGCTACTCCTTCATGCTGTTTTGTTAGCAGCGGCAGGCTTCTTGGCCTGCTTACCCTTGTTCCAGCCTAGCATCGGTTTCCAGGCTGGTTTGGGTTGTGAGGCATTACCCTCTTGCTTAGAGGATGCAGAATTAGAGGCCGGTTCGTTCCAGAAATTGCGAAAGGAACGAAAATTAGACTTATTTTTGGCCTTGAAAGGTCTATCTTGTGGAAGGGCGTGGCCCTTTCCCCCAGTGATGTCTGAAATAATCTCTTTCAATTCTGGTCCAAATAGAGTTTTACCTTTGAAAGGGATGTTAAGCAATTTTGTCTTGGATGACACATCCGCTGACCAAGACTTTAGCCAAAGCGCTCTGCGCGCCACGATAGCAAACCCTGAATTTTTCGCCGCTAATCTAGCTAATTGCAAAGCGGCATCTAAAATAAAAGAGTTAGCCAACTTAAGTGCGTGAACTCTGACCATAACCTCCTCATATGGAGTCTCTCTACTAAGCGAGTTTTCTAGTTCCTCGAACCAGAACCACTCTGCTGTAGTGACAGGAACAATGCACGAAATGGGTTGTAGAAGGTA
>NC_069504.1:1149293949-1149301449 GCF_027579735.1 Bombina bombina
ACTAAAGAATTTTGTGACTGAACTTGATAAAAACGAGAGAAACATTGCCCTGACACTCAATTTTAGTAAATCTGACTTATTCTTAGATGTACATATACTTGTTGAAAAAGATATACTGGTGACTGAGAACTACAGGAAGGAAACTGCTACTAACAATCTGCTTGAGGCTCACAGTCACCATCCTGATCACCTAAAGAGAGGCATCCCTAAGGGCCAATTTCTGCGTCTGCGCAGGAATTGCTCATCTGCTACAAAATATGATGAGCATGCTACCCAGATGGAAAAAAGATTCAGAGGAAGAGGCTACTCCAAGAGGGTCGTGTCTTATGCTAAACCCACAGCAAAGAAGGTAGAAAGAAATGAACTTCTATACCCTAAAGAAAGAGTTAAAGATAACAGCATTAGACTTATTACAAAATATAATTGTTATTAGGGGGAGTACCAAAAGTATACTCAAAAACAATTGGAGCATTCTCCTAAGTGATGAAAATATAGCAAAAGAAGTGGGAGAAGTACCACTACTGACAGCGAGAAGAGCTCCTAATTTAAAAGACAAGCTAGTGAAGAGCAAGTTTGTCACATCCCCCCGGGCTGTCCAGACAAAAACTGGTAGGTAACTACCCCTGTAAAAGATGTGTGGCTTGTAAATTTATGCTGCAAACTAAGGTATTTTCAGTTCATGATGACAAAATATACAAGTTGAAGTATTTCTTTAATTGCAATACAGAAGGCGTTGTCTATTTATTATCTTGTTCATGTCCCAGTTTCTACGTTGGGAAAACTAAACGGATTCTGAAAGACAGAATCTTAGAACACAGAGATGACATAAAATATAAAGTACAAAGCAGCAGTGTAGCCAGACACTTTGAAATGTATCACAATAGTGTACCTGACTGCATGAGGGTAACAGGCATTGACAAAGGAATTACCAATGGTAGATGGGGTAACAATGACAAGACACTATTGCAAAAAGAATGTAGATGGATATACAACCTTTCTACCACTGGTTCAGGTGGCATGAACGAGAAGCTGGATAGGGCAAGTTTCCTTTAACTCTTCGTTTAAGCTCTCTCTAAAAAATCCCTTCTCTGAAATTCAAAGGTCTTTATATGAAAATATAAATTTATGTACATATACCGTAGAGATATGCTAGTTTAAATATGCTAGTATTGCTTAGTAAATTATTTGTGCTTAAATTTCACCTCCAACTATGGGCGTTACTTAGTCATGCTATAAAGCTATACGTATGATGTCTATTCATCATGCCCTGAGGAAGCCCCGTCTCCTTGATGACGAGGGGGTGAAACACGTGTTGGCGACTTGTTGACCGACTCACCCGACATCCATGCTGGCTGTGTTTGCTGCGGAACTGAGCGGCTTTGAATGGAACCGAGCGGAGTAATCCCAAATGAAAGGTGTATGTACTTTACAAGCTGAACGAGCACTTCCGTAATGTGGTGAAAGCAAATACCGCTGGGACGACGTACCGCTGCAGACTCCTCTAAGCAAGCAAGGGAAAAGCTAGTGACACACAGGAAGAACTGACGGCTTGGTGCGGTTGATGGCGAATATGGAGGGTACAAGGAAAGGTGCAGTTGACAGAGGGGGACAGAGGGGTACACTAATACAAACATAGTATCCTTCTGTACCTATTCCTATGCTTCCCCTGTTTCTTGTTTCCTATGCTGTTTCTAATGGCTGCCTCCCCCCTTGCCTGCTTCAGCCTGCTTGGCTGACTCACTACTCGTACTAATAACTGCTAACTGCTTCTGGCTTACATCTGCATAAAGGCAATTGTCTGCTTTATTGCTTCATCACTAATAACTGTTGCATTATCTGCATGTGCTTGTTCAACATCTGAATATAGACTTCCAACTTGTTTGCTTGCTATCTTTTCTCAGGAGGTTCAAATTAGCCTGAACTGAGTTTAAGTGGATGGATTGCGAGTTCACTGTTTTGTATAAAGTTGGTACTATACTCATTCCGCCTTATCTACGTATATGAACTGCTTTAATAGCATTGCAAAGGTTCATACTATGTCAATATGCCTATATTTATGTAACGGATGCCAAGTCCTGTGAATAGGATTAGTTTATTCTCTATAGGTGGCTTCACTTCTTACTAAAACCTATATTGGTCTGAATCTCACCTGAGAATATCTTCTCCGTTTACTACACATTGCATTTGACTTGTATGTTACAATTGTTTTGATGCATTCCATATCAGCTCAGCTTGGATAGTCATAGGGGCCAGTCCCTTTTTGTATTTAACTTTCACTTTAGAAGTTAATTTAGTCACTTATTTTGTAACATAGCTATGGTTATTTTATGATAAATAACTTTATGCCTTGTTGATGTGGACCTGCCCAGGACTCTGGACGGATTTGTGCATAATAAAACCACTTTTTTGATATTATATCCTAAACAAGTGTTTTGTTTTTTTCTAAAAGAGTGCTGAAACCCCAGTCTTTTATAAATGCCACTATTGTGTGCCATTTTCCTTCTTGAATCTTATGTATATAGCTATTTAATGGGTCTGCACCACTAACGTATTATTTACATTCTCAAATCAAACTCTTGAGATATTAGTAGTTGAGTACACCCAATACTATATTAACACTTGCCATACTTATTCTTCACAATTTTTTCCATCCACCACCACAACATTCTTATATATATATATATATATATATACACACATACACATACAGGGAGTGCAGAATTATTAGGCAAGTTGTATTTTTGAGGATTAATTTTATTATTGAACAACAACCATGTTCTCAATGAACCCAAAAAACTCATTAATATCAAAGCTGAATAGTTTTGGAAGTAGTTTTTAGTTTGTTTTTAGTTATAGCTATTTTAGGGGGATATCTGTGTGTGCAGGTGACTATTACTGTGCATAATTATTAGGCAACTTAACAAAAAACAAATATATACCCATTTCAATTATTTATTTTTACCAGTGAAACCAATATAACATCTCAACATTCACAAATATACATTTCTGACATTCAAAAACAAAACAAAAACAAATCAGTGACCAATATAGCCACCTTTCTTTGCAAGGACACTCAAAAGCCTGCCATCCATGGATTCTGTCAGTGTTTTGATCTGTTCACCATCAACATTGCGTGCAGCAGCAACCACAGCCTCCCAGACACTGTTCAGAGAGGTGAACTGTTTTCCCTCCTTGTAAATCTCACATTTGATGATGGACCACAGGTTCTCAATGGGGTTCAGATCAGGTGAACAAGGAGGCCATGTCATTAGATTTTCTTCTTTTATACCCATTCTTGCCAGCCACGCTGTGGAGTACTTGGACGCGTGTGATGGAGCATTGTCCTGCATGAAAATCATGTTTTTCTTGAAGGATGCAGACTTCTTCCTGTACCACTGCTTGAAGAAGGTGTCTTCCAGAATCTGGCAGTAGGACTGGGAGTTGAGCTTGACTCCATCCTCAACCCGAATAGGCCCCACAAGCTCATCTTTGATGATACCAGCCCAAACCAGTACTCCACCTCCACCTTGCTGGCGTCTGAGTCGGACTGGAGCTCTCTGCCCTTTACCAATCCAGCCACGGGCCCATCCATCTGGCCCATCAAGACTCACTCTCATTTCATCAGTCCATAAAACCTTAGAAAAAACAGAATTTATGTTTACCTGATAAATTTCTTTCTCCAACGGTGTGTCCGGTCCACGGCGTCATCCTTACTTGTGGGATATTCTCTTCCCCAACAGGAAATGGCAAAGAGCCCAGCAAAGCTGGTCACATGATCCCTCCTAGGCTCCGCCTACCCCAGTCATTCGACCGACGTTAAGGAGGAATATTTGCATAGGAGAAACCATATGGTACCGTGGTGACTGTAGTTAAAGAAAATAAAATATCAGACCTGATTAAAAAAACCAGGGCGGGCCGTGGACCGGACACACCGTTGGAGAAAGAAATTTATCAGGTAAACATAAATTCTGTTTTCTCCAGCATAGGTGTGTCCGGTCCACGGCGTCATCCTTACTTGTGGGAACCAATACCAAAGCTTTAGGACACGGATGAAGGGAGGGAGCAAATCAGGTCACCTAAATGGAAGGCACCACGGCTTGCAAAACCTTTCTCCCAAAAATAGCCTCAGAAGAAGCAAAAGTATCAAACTTGTAAAATTTGGTAAAAGTGTGCAGTGAAGACCAAGTCGCTGCCCTACATATCTGATCAACAGAAGCCTCGTTCTTGAAGGCCCATGTGGAAGCCACAGCCCTAGTGGAATGAGCTGTGATTCTTTCGGGAGGCTGCCGTCCGGCAGTCTCGTAAGCCAATCTGATGATGCTTTTAATCCAAAAAGAGAGAGAGGTAGAAGTTGCTTTTTGACCTCTCCTTTTACCTGAATAAACAACAAACAAGGAAGATGTTTGTCTAAAATCCTTTGTAGCATCTAAATAGAATTTTAGAGCGCGAACAACATCCAAATTGTGCAACAAACGTTCCTTCTTTGAAACTGGTTTTGGACACAGAGAAGGTACGATAATCTCCTGGTTAATGTTTTTGTTAGAAACAACTTTTGGAAGAAAACCAGGTTTAGTACGTAAAACCACCTTATCTGCATGGAACACCAGATAAGGAGGAGAACACTGCAGAGCAGATAATTCTGAGACTCTTCTAGCAGAAGAAATCGCAACTAAAAACAAAACTTTCCAAGATAATAACTTAATATCAACGGAATGTAAGGGTTCAAACGGAACCCCCTGAAGAACTGAAAGAACTAAATTGAGACTCCAAGGAGGAGTCAAAGGTTTGTAAACAGGCTTGATTCTAACCAGAGCCTGAACAAAGGCTTGAACATCTGGCACAGCTGCCAGCTTTTTGTGAAGTAATACCGACAAGGCAGAAATCTGTCCCTTCAGGGAACTTGCCGATAATCCTTTTTCCAATCCTTCTTGAAAGAAGGATAGAATCCTAGGAATCTTAACCTTGTCCCAAGGGAATCCTTTAGATTCACACCAACAGATATATTTTTTCCAAATTTTGTGGTAAATCTTTCTAGTCACAGGCTTTCTGGCCTGAACCAGAGTATCGATCACAGAATCTGAGAATCCTCGCTTCGATAAAATCAAGCGTTCAATCTCCACGCAGTCAGCTGGAGTGAAACCAGATTCGGATGTTCGAACGGACCCTGAACAAGAAGGTCTCGTCTCAAAGGTAGCTTCCAAGGTGGAGCCGATGACATATTCACCAGATCTGCATACCAAGTCCTGCGTGGCCACGCAGGAGCTATCAAGATCACCGACGCCCTCTCCTGCTTGATCCTGGCTATCAGCCTGGGGATGAGAGGAAATGGCGGGAACACATAAGCTAGTTTGAAGGTCCAAGGTGCTACTAGTGCATCCACTAGAGCCGCCTTGGGATCCCTGGATCTGGCCCCGTAGCAAGGAACTTTGAAGTTCTGACGAGAGGCCATCAGATCCATGTCTGGAATGCCCCACAGGTGAGTGACTTGGGCAAAGATTTCCGGATGGAGTTCCCACTCCCCCGGATGCAATGTCTGACGACTCAGAAAATCCGCTTCCCAATTGTCCACTCCTGGGATGTGGATAGCAGACAGGTGGCAGGAGTGAGACTCCGCCCAAAGAATAATTTTGGTTACTTCTTCCATCGCTAGGGAACTCCTTGTTCCCCCCTGATGGTTGATGTACGCAACAGTCGTCATGTTGTCTGATTGAAACCGAATGAACCTGGTCCTCGCAAGCTGGGGCCAGGCCTGGAGCGCATTGAATATCGCTCTCAGTTCCAGAATATTTATCGGTAGAAGAGATTCTTCCCGAGACCAAAGACCCTGAGCTTTCAGGGATCCCCAGACCGCGCCCCAGCCTATCAGACTGGCGTCGGTCGTGACAATGACCCACTCTGGTCTGTGGAACATCATCCCTTGAGACAGATTGTCCAGGGACAGCCACCAACGGAGTGAGTCTCTGGTCCTCTGATTTACTTGTATCTTCGGAGACAAGTCTGTATAGTCCCCATTCCACTGACTGAGCATGCACAGTTGTAATGGTCTTAGATGAATGCGCGCAAAAGGAACTATGTCCATCGCCGCCACCATCAACCCGATCACTTCCATGCACTGAGCTATGGAAGGAAGAGGAACGGAATGAAGTATCCGACAAGAGTCCAGAAGCTTTGTTTTTCTGGCCTCTGTTAGAAAGATCCTCATTTCTAAGGAGTCTATAATTGTTCCCAAGAAGGGAACCCTTGTTGACGGGGATAGAGAACTCTTTTCCACGTTCACTTTCCAGCCGTGAGATCTGAGAAAGGCCAGGACAATGTCCGTGTGAGCCTTTGCTTGAGGAAGGGACGACGCTTGAATCAGAATGTCGTCCAGGTAAGGTACTACTGCAATGCCCCTTGGTCTTAGCACCGCTAGAAGGGACCCTAGTACCTTTGTGAAAATCCTTGGAGCAGTGGCTAATCCGAAAGGAAGCGCCACGAACTGGTAATGTTTGTCCAGGAATGCAAACCTTAGGAACCGATGATGTTCCTTGTGGATAGGAATATGTAGATACGCATCCTTTAAATCCACCGTGGTCATGAATTGACCTTCCTGGATGGAAGGAAGGATAGTTCGAATGGTTTCCATCTTGAACGATGGGACCTTGAGAAATTTGTTTAAGATCTTGAGATCTAGGATTGGTCTGAACGTTCCCTCTTTTTTGGGAACTATGAACAGATTGGAGTAGAAACCCATCCCTTGTTCTCTTAATGGAACAGGATGAATCACTCCCATTTTTAACAGGTCTTCTACACAATGTAAGAACGCCTGTCTTTTTATGTGGTCTGAAGACAACTGCGACCTGTGGAACCTCCCCCTTGGGGGAAGTCCCTAGAATTCCAGAAGATAACCCTGGGAGACTATTTCTAGCGCCCAAGGATCCAGAACATCTCTTGCCCAAGCCTGAGCGAAGAGAGAGAGTCTGCCCCCCCACCAGATCCGGTCCCGGATCGGGGGCCAATATTTCATGCTGTCTTGGTAGCAGTGGCAGGTTTCTTGGCCTGCTTTCCCTTGTTCCAGCCTTGCATTGGTCTCCAAGCTGGCTTGGCCTGAGAAGTATTACCCTCTTGCTTAGAGGACGTAGCACCTTGGGCTGGTCCGTTTTTACGAAAGGGACGAAAATTAGGTCTATTTTTTGCCTTGAAAGGCCGATCCTGAGGAAGGGCGTGGCCCTTACCCCCAGTGATATCAGAGATAATCTCTTTCAAGTCAGGACCAAACAACGTTTTCCCCTTGAAAGGAATGTTTAGTAGCTTGTTCTTGGAAGACGCATCAGCCGACCAAGATTTCAACCAAAGCGCTCTGCGCGCCACAATAGCAAACCCAGAGTTCTTAGCCGCTAACTTAGCCAATTGCAAAGAGGCGTCTAGAGTGAAAGAATTAGCCAATTTGAGAGCATTGATTCTGTCCATAATCTCCTCATAAGGAGGAGAGTCACTATCGAGCACCTTAAGCAGTTCATC
>NC_069504.1:1149306449-1149318949 GCF_027579735.1 Bombina bombina
GGAGGCGATTTGCAGAGGCTTAGATACAAGGTAACAAATATATTGATATAACTGTGTGGGTTATGAAAAACTGGGAAATGGGTAATAAAGGGATTATCTATCTTTTTAAACAATACAAATTCAGGTGTTTACTGTTCCTTTAAGATAATCCAATGAAGGATCTCAATGAACTGCTAGAACTGTTTAGATACTCACACATGGACTTTCAGAGAACGGCACCCTTAAAGGGACAGTAATGTCAAAATGAAACTTACATGATTCAGATAGAGCAGTCATTTTAAACAACTTTCCAATTTACTTCTGTTATCAAATTTGCTTTGTTCTCTTGGTATCTTTTATTAAAGAGTAAAACTAGGAAGGCTCAGGAGTGTGCACGTGTCTTTAGTACTCTATGGCCGCAGTGATTTGCAACATTGTATAAAAAGGCTACAAATAATGTTGCGAAACTCTGCTGCCATAGAGTACTAAAAACACGTGCACACTCCTGAGCCTTCCTAGCTTTCCTTTTTAATAAAAGATACCAAGAGAATGAAGCAAATTTGCTAACAGAAGTAAATTGGAAAGTTGTTTAAAACAGTGCTCTATCTGAAACATGTAATTTTCATTTTGACTTTACTATGGCGGAACCAGGGAATGGACGCCTAAAAACTAGCTCTGTGCAGTATCATGACCTAAGGGGATATAACACTAGATCAAGTGCCCATCTTAGGGTCAAACAAGACAATTTGGCAGGCTAACCAGCCAAACGGCACCTGGCTAAACTCGGGGAAAGCAGGGAGGAAGTATCAGGAACATAAAATAAGATCTCTGTAAGTCATGCAAAAACCCGATGCGGCCGCCATCTTCTTACAGGGCCATGTGCGAGGCGGACTGAAAAGTAGCAGTACTTCAGCTGAGAGGTAACAGGGGTGCACCCATTTCCAGCCCACACACCATATGAGGGGAATTGGAGAGCGATATTAGGTCACCAGGCTGACCGGAAACCACCGACTTCAGCTCACTGCACAACGGCAGCCCCTAAGCAGCGGCCAGGTGGGAGACCCATATTTCAGCAAACAGTATATAACATCTAGGTGAACCAGAGCAATTGAGCCTGGCGAACTACAGTTCCTGCACCCATAATGTGGATATGTGATATATGTGTATGATACAGAGGGGAAGAAATGTCTGTTTAACAACTACTTTATGATGTGGGCTATTGTAGAAGGATGAAGGTTGGTAACGGTATATAATTGAGGAAGGGAGGATCATGCACTGTTAAAGCTGCATACCCCTTTTACACAGTATAATCAGAACTAGTCTATGCCGGGATCTCTAACTGTGGCACAGGGGGGACAACTTACACCAACTACTTGTAGTACTACTGTGACTGGGAAACAGAACTACACAGACTGAGCCATAAGGTGGAGAGCTGGAAATCAACAAATATGGCGGGCAAGAAAAACTTAAATAATACGCCACTGAGCAAACAGTCGGCAGCAAAAAAAATTTTCAAATCCTCAAAGGGGGAAAAGCCCTCCGATGTGCACACAAAAACTCAAGATGAAGAAGAGGACTCCGATACTGGGTCTCAAGGGCAGGGGGAAGAGCTAACACCTATTACAAAGGCTGACTTAGTAAACTTAGAATCAAAACAAGATATAAACGTCAACTTTGAAAAGGTGCTAGAAAAGATGGAAACACTGCAGAATACTGTCATGAATAGTCTAACGGATATCAAGCAGGATGTCGTAGATTTAGGCACAAGAGTGAATTCGCTAGAAGAAAATGGCGACGCCATGGCTGAGGGAGTCAATGCTCTCGCGAAACAAGTATCTTCCCAACAACAGGAGATAGAAGAAATGTATTACAAAATGGAGGACTTGGAAAACCGCAGTCGGCAGTGCAAGATAAGACTGAAGGGAGTCCCAGAGACAGTAAATATGTCGAAGCTTACAAATTATCTACTGTGTCTCTTTCAAAATATCACTGGGAGATCCAATGAAGAAAAATTCCAGATCCAGAGAGCACATTGAGCCCTCAGGCTCAAACCTAAAGGAAATGATCCCCCAAGAGACATTATAATTAAAATGCTGAGCTATCAAGAGAGAGAGAGGAGATTCTAGCTGCAGCAAGAAAAACCCAGACATATAAGTTTCAGGGAAACATCATCCAGTTCTACCAAGACCTCTGCCTGAGGACCCTACAGAGGAGAAGCACATTATGTCCCCTCACATTGCTCCTGAGGAAAAATAAAGTGCCCTACAGATGGGGTTTCACCTTTGCAATATTTTGTTTGAAAATAAGACTATATTTCTCAAAGACCCCCAAGAGATTCCGACATATGCCGAAGACTGAGAATGGACCCACCAACCCTCATGCAGGATTCTGAGCCCTCAGTGGTCCCACCCCATCAGGGAAAGCCACTTCAACAGACATGAACCAAAAGTTCCAAGGAAGAAACATAAGACCTGAATTACGGGAAGAACACTCAAGCCCACAGAATTAAGAAGAAGAACTTTCATTCTGGATGTGATCACATATCTAGATAGCAGCCTAAGATCACAAGGGAGGGAAAATCTCCTTATGTCTAGGCCATCAGGCAGATGAGTATTACACATCCCCCTTCCCGACATCTGCTTGACCACAGAACTACCTCCCTTCTCCTGCTCATTTTGCTAACCAGATTTAACTGCATTTGAGCTGGCAGGCCTGACTGTCTATACTGGTTAGAATACATTAACCTGGGCCTTATGAAAGCAAAGGAGTTGTTGACCTCTAGGTTCCCTTGATAAAGTTAAAGTTTGCCAAAATGAAATATAGTAAATGCATATAAAAGTAAAGGTAAAGTGATATAGGTTGGTTAGGGCCCTTTATGGAGCACCCCACTCTAGCAGATAGATATAAAATCTATATACCTTAGTCACAAAACTAGTTATTTAGAGATGCAATATTACTGCACCTTTGTTTTTTATCACGTTTTTTCGCTATAGTAAAGCGGAAAGAGTTATTGTTAAGTATGATTACTGTTCTTTATTGTTAATTTTGACTTACGTTTTTTTTCTTAACTTTTTTGTTACACTATTATGTGTTTACTTGTCTTATGATCATAGTTTTTTTCCTGTACCTGTATTGTTGAGTCACAGGGATAGGATGGGGAGTCATCATTACTGTCAGTATTTCCTATTTCACCTATGTAAGTATGCTACGCACGGGGTTGGGAATGACCTATCTTTTCAACACACCTGTTACACTATGACAACAAGACTTCAAATTATTTCACACAATGTAAGAGGCCTAAATTCAGACGTTAAAAGAAAGGTGGCCATCACACAGTATGCAGATCTGAAAGCTAATATTCTCTTCCTGCAATAGACACACTTTCCTAATAATCAGATCCCCAGATATTGGTCTCGGTACTTCACCCAACATTATCATGCAAGCACTTAAACCAAAAAAAGAGGGGTATCTATCCTTATCCACTCCCTACAGTTTACACATAACACTACAATTGCAGATGAAGAGAGCAGATACCTAATAGTTACGGGACACATAGAAAATGTAGATATTACACTTTGCAATATATATGCCCCCAATGAGAAACATGAACAGTTTTTAGGCAAATCTCTTATCTACTTACGGATTAGTTGCAACATAAACTTATATTGGCAGGTGACTTCAACATCAACATGTCACTCACAAGTAAGGCCCACATCACAAAAAATACTGACTACTAAGCAACAAAGACACAACAACACCGTCAAGGCAATCCAAGACATGCTAGCGCCTCACGCCCTGACACGTGGCAAACTCTATATGGAGACACTTCGTACACCACATTTTACTCGGCAGCTCACAACACATACACACTAGGATTGATTATATATACACTAGCCAGATCCTCCAACCGGTATTAATATCTTCAATAATTCTCCCATGTGCCTGGTCGGACCATTCAATGGTCTCTCTGCACCTGGAAGAGATACAGGACAGGAAAAGAGAAAAATCCTGGACATATGACCCAAGCTTTTTTAGATACCCTCTGTCTTATGAAAATACACTAAAGCATTTAACGGAATACTGGCAGATAAATACGGACACAACTAGTAATCCACTAAACACCTGGACAGCTCATAAAGCGGTCTTAAGAGGGATACTCATCCAGGGCAAATCAAACTACCTAATACAAACAGAAAATCGCAAGTGGCCCAACTCCAACAGGAGATTGTTACGCTAGAGAGACAACACAGACTGACACTAAAACAATCAACGTTCAATACTCTACAACAAAAAAGAACCACACTGGCAAAAATCCTGAACACAGATGCATCTAGAGTCATACAAAAATTGAAAGTCCAGTATTAGATATATGCTAATAAACCTGATAAGTTTTTGGCCCACAAAATCCGGGAAAGAAATAAGGCATTAGCTATTTCGTTCATACAATATAGTAAGGGATGTCAGTATAATTATAAAAATCTTAGCAGTATTCTCCAAACAATGTGTGAGTATATGGCAGGGAATATATTTAACAATCTTTCTTTAGACTGAACCCACAATCAATATACTTATACTAAGACAACAAAATTAATATAAGTATCTGAATTTTTTATTATTAGTAAATAACTATGAACATGTTGATACATAAATAATTGTAATAATTAGAATATGAGTCAATATTATATGCGTTAAAACAAAAACTATTTAAAATATGCTATGCAAAGCTCATGCAAATTTATCTCTAAAAATCAGCCTTACTCACAATTGAATTTCATTCAGTTAACACAATGAGGCTAAATATAAACCACTAAACATTCAGACTGGCACGATTCTAAACAGTGCTTAAATCAAACAATAGGTCAATAGTTGTATATTCAGTTATTTAGCTAAAATTTGATTCTAATACAATTCTTACTTGGATACAAAAGTACATATATTCTTAATATGAACAGTTATTTAAATATCTATCTATTTAGATTGGAACAATTCTTAATTGCTTATAATTAAGACCAATTCTAAGATAACTATATATATATATACCCTATATTTTACACAGATGAATTATTTAGCATGCAAGATACAAACTTAACCTTATATCAGATTATGAGCACAGTTAAAATACTGAGTGCTCTTAAATTTAATTGCTATAGCAATCTCTTAATACATTACCAAAATAATATTCAGCTTCAAGACTTGTCCCACCTCATATAAAATAAGTGTAATTGCAATGGAAGAGGAGAAGTATGGCCCACTTTGTTTTATAGTTTGACTGTGTCCCACGCAAACAGTTTCAGTCAGTTACAAACTCAGCAGCCAGTGTCCTCCACCCTCTCCTGCATACAACTTTATTGTGTAATCATAGGTGTGGAATATGGGCGGCCCTTCGAAACCTTGTCCCTGCTATTGGTTCACCTTGCGAGTGTGCGTTGCTAAGGAGATGCATTCTTTAACAGCCAATCATCTCCTGGCTGTAATACCTGGGTCGCAACACTGTACCTTGTCCATCGGGTGGCAGTATTGCAAACAGACAGCACAAAACAAATTCATCCTTAACATTTCTTAACATTTTTTTTTTTTGGCAGTGGAAGAAAATATTTCTTCAAACTATGCAATACTGTCATAATTTCTTGCATGAACCCTTCAGAATATCAATCATAGATGAGGCCAATTTGTATCACCTCTCTGATCATTTTGATATCAAATATGTTATATTATTTATGTTGTATTATATTAAGGCAATTTAATATTGCTAATTATTTTGAAATTTATGGCATTTATATATCTAATATGTTTTCACATGATATAGTATGCTCTATGTCTCCCACAGTCCTTGCATGCAGGAATTTTTCCCATGGTCCACCTGAAAAATAGAAAATTTATGTTCTATATATGCACTTCAAATATGGGATTATTAAAATGGTTATTTAATCTATACTAATTCTGAATTCTGAATTTATTTCCTATATAAATATCCCCTGCAGCAATTATCTATTTAATATAATGTGTTTAATTTCAACATATATATCATGAATCATTTTAAACATACATGGAAAACTGGCATTGTTCCCTTTGCAAAATGTATTTAATTCTATTTGTGTCACCTTCCCCCCAGCCGTATATCTGCAACACATTACTTTTAATCCACAAAGGTTTAGGTGACAAATTCCAGAGGGCTCCCGAGCACATTTTTTTCTCTCATCACCAAATGTCTTGGAGTTATAAAACTCTGCATATATAGTCAAATGAATAGGGTCACTGAGTTAGTTCCTTTTGGAAAATGTCTGTATTTTCCACAGCAGGAGGTTGTGCTTCAAAGCTATGTTGATTTTCAATCCTGATAAACGTGTATTCACCCAGCTAACCCATCTGGTAGGGGGTTGGGACCCACAGTGGATTAGAAGCGGTGTTCAACAAACTCATGTTCTATTAATCCTGAGGTCTCATCTAACATATACAGTGTATAAAATATACATATATACATATATATATATACACATACATATGTAATATTCATCATAATATTCATATACTCTGACAGTGAGGCCTAACTACACATCCTCAGGAGATAGTGGACAATTTGCCTTGTTTTATAGCAAATTATACGACGGGAATAAGGTATCTGAATCCCTGAAAATAGATAAATTGACAGGGACATTTCTCTCAGAAGCCCAATTACCTAAACTTACCAAAGCAGATCTTGATCACCTCAATGCACCTATCTCAGACTCTGATGTTTTGCAGGTAATCAAAGAGCTAAAGCCGGGTAAAGTGAGGGACCAGATGGCTTTCCTGGAGACTATTATAAGCTCTTCAAAATAGCCTTAGTGCCCCACATTACCAAATTCTGTAACCATATTTTGGAAGGCAAGGATATTCCGTCGGAGTTGTTACAAGCCAAGATAGTGGTTATTCCCAGCAGGGGAAAGATATCAAACTTTGTTCCAATTTGTTGAATTGGTAACCTTCATAAGAGGTAACAAGTTTTCTAGGATCTCCTCCACAATATTAACACGCCACAAACAGCTGGGGGATAGGCATTCCAAATTTAGTAGACTACTATAAGGCATCCAGAATAGCCCAAACATCCCTTTATGGGGAGACCATCTAAGGAAATTTTATGGACCACATTAGAAGCAGATGTAGAAAACAAAGAATTAAGACGATATAGTGTGGAACAGGGAAATAAATAATAATTAAAAAAAAACACATAAATCTCCTATAATAGAATCTAGACATCAGGACCTGCTTGTCATGAGGAAACACGAGTATTTATTGCCATGTCACTTGCTGCTGATCCCAGTTAGGTTACTACTCACAAAGGAAGTACATGCTGTAATGGACAAATGGGCAAATAAGGGCCTGTATAGGGTGGCAGATTTGGTGACCAAACACAAAATAATCACATACTCACAGCTACAAGACACTATCCACCCCCACAAACTACACTGGTATCTATATCTTCAGTTATTGACATCTATACAAAAATATCTAAGAGGTATCCCCCTGCAACCTAAAACCACACTAGAGAGGATATATAACTCAACAGACAGACCGCACAAATCCATTACCAAACTCTACTTGGATATACAGACCATTGCTTGCAACACCAAGAGTAGAATTATAGCTAGGTGGGAAGAAGACATAGCGAGGAACATGGAAGCTGAGGAATGGGAAAACATATTTAGCTCCATGTGCAGGGGCCTCCTGAGCGCAGACCTATAGGAAAACGCGATAAAAACGTATCGCTGTATCTCACACCCGTAAAGACATCATACATGTCAAAGATGAATAGCAGGTTATGTTACAGGGGATGTGGTGAATTGGGATCTTATAAGCACATGTGGTGGGAGTGCAGAGGTGTCAAGGAAATTTGCAATCTCTATCGCGTATCGGGTTTGGGGAGGAGGTAACAGAAAATGAGAGGGATGATAGAGCACTGGGGACATTTAGAGCTACTTAATGTAGCATTATGTACTGTTTTTTTCACTGTCTGTACTATTGAACATGTAAAATCCAATAAAAATATTTAAACATAATTTTGACTTTACTGTCACTTTAATGATGACTTAAAGGGCCATGATACCCAAATGTTGAAGCAGTTGAAGGTGATGTAGCATAACTGTAAAAAGCTGAATCACCTGAACATCTCTATGTAAAAAAGAAAGATATTTTACCTAAGTATTCACACCCCATTATAAAAGGACTTTAAAGGGACAGTCAGCACCAGAATTTTTGTTGTTTTAAAAGCTAGATAATCCCTTTATTACCCATTCCAGAGTTTTGCATAACCAATACAGTTATAATAATACACTTTTTACCTCTGTGATTAACTTGTATCTAATCATCTTCTGACAGCCCCCTGATCACATGACATGTAATTTATTTTCTATTGACTTTCATTTTAGCCAATTAGTGCAGTGTCTGCCACAATCTACGGGCGTGCTCATAATGTTATCTATAGGGTTTACCTGAACTAGCTCTCTCCTGCTGTGAAAAGCAAATACAAAAGCATGTGATTAGAGGCGGCCTTCAAAGGCTTAGAAATCATATGAGCCTTCCTAGGTCTAGTTTTCAACTAAGAATACCAAAAGAACAAAGCAAAATTGGTGATAAAAGTAAATTGGAAAGTTGTTTAAAATTACATGACCTATTTGAAACATGAAAGTTTTTTTTGGACTTTCCCTTTAAGCAGCAAATCAGTATGTCTGTCCCGGGACAGCTAAGGGAGTGAGCCTCATACACACTCTTATTTCCCTATTTAGTTTAAGGAAGTTTACTATGAAATCTCATGAGATCACAGTAAAAGTTCATGACCTCAGCACTGTTCCCTCCAAGGTGCGTGGGCGGGCGGGCGGCCGGCCAGCACATCAGGCCACGCAACACCGGAGGCTAGCACTTATGTCTGACTCCTGTGACTATGTGCTCAGCTTCTTGTCTGACTTCTGTGACGATGAGTGCTCAACTTCTGCAACATGCAGCGTGTGCCCCTCCCAGCCAGTGACATCACGCATGGCAATAGCCTATGCATGACTACTGTCACGGCTTGCTGAGTGGCAGAGTGAGAGAAGCTGGTCATCCCCATGATAACAGCATACGCGTTGCTACACGGCCTAGTGCTGAGAGGCAGAGTGAGAGAAGCTGGTCATCCCCATGGTAACAGCATACGCGCAGCTACACGGCCTAGTGCTGAGAGGCAGAGTGAGAGAAGCTGGTCATCCCCATGGTAACAGCATACGTGTGGCTACACGGCCTAGTGCTGAGAGGCAGAGTGAGAGAAGCTGGTCATCCCCATGGTAACAGCATACGCGCAGCTACACGGCCTAGTGCTGAGAGGCAGAGTGAGAGAAGCTGGTCATCCCCATGGTAACAGCATACGCGCAGCTACACGGCCTAGTGCTGAGAGGCAGAGTGAGAGAAGCTGGTCATCCCCATGGTAACAGCATATGCGCAGCTACACGGCCTAGTGCTTGTCATCCCCATGGTAACAGCATACGCGCAGCTACACGGCCTAGTGCTTACTGACAGAAGCCGTCATTGTGAGTTATGGCGCCTCTTCATGATGTTAGCACTACTTGTCTGTTTTTTTACTTAATTTTATCAGGTGAAACACATGCTTGAAAAACAGGATATTTTCTATTACAAACAATATATATATGATATCAGCTAGAGAATGCAATTTGTTCTAATTTACTTCTATTAGCAAATTGTTCGTTGTTCTTTTGGTATCCTTTCTTAAAGAGTAAACATAGGTAGGCTCAGGTGGACAAGGTTTAAAGGGACAGTCTAGTCCACATTAAAAACTTTCATGATTCAGACAGGGCATGTCATTTTAAACAACATTCCAATTTACTTTTAATCATCAAATTGGCTTTGTTCTCTTGGCATTCTGTGTTGAAAGCAAACATAGGTAATCTGATAAAATGATTTCTAAGCCATTAAAGTCAGCCTTTTATCTGAATGCATTTGACATTTTTCACAGCAAGAGTGCATTAGTTCATGTGTGCCATATAGATAAGATTGTGCTCATGCCCATGGAGTTTCTTATGAGAGGGCACTGATTGGCTGAAATCTGCCAAAAGAACTGAAATAAGGGGGCAGGTTTCAGAGGCTTAGATACAAGGTAATCACAGAGGTAAAAAGTGTATTTCTATAACCGTGTTAGTTATGCAAAACTGGGGAATGGGTAATAAAGCGATTATTTATATTTTTAAACAATAACAATTCTGGAGTAGACTGTCCCTTTAAATGTTTAGGAAAGAGAGAGGGGTTGCATATTCATTTATAAATATGGCGTCTACATTTGTCAAATAATTTACCAGATTTTAAACTTATAAGGCAAATAAAAAAATATTTAAAGAAAAAATTGACCTTTAAATTAGAAAACATATTTAGCAAATAGATGAATTGGCCAAGAAACAAATACAATTAAAAGGACATAAAACAGAAATGTCACGAATCAGATACAGTATTTATGTCCAATTTACTTCTATTGGCACATTTGCTTTATTCTCTTAGTACCCTTTGTTGAAGGAGCAGTAATGAACTACTGGGAGATAGCTGAACACATCAGGTGAGCCAATGACAAGAGACATATGTGCAATGAGTAATCAGCAGCTAGCTCCCAGCAATGTTCCACCTGAATTAATGAAACTAAGGTTGCTGTGCACAAAGGCACCTCCAGGAATGTGTAGTGAAATAGAATGAGTCCTCAAGGAAAAATCTGAGAGAAATGTAGGTATCAGGGGCAGCACAAAACTTAAATATCCTACTATGTAAGGCTGTGTTATTGTGATAGATAGGTAGGTAGATAGATAGGTAGTGGATAGGTAGGTAGGTAGAAAGATGATGGATAGGTAGGTAGATAGATAGATATATGATAGATAGGTAGGTAGATAGATAGATATATGATAGATAGGTAGGTAGATAGATAGATATATGATAGATAGGTAGGTAGATAGATAGATATATGATAGATAGGTAGGTAGATAGATAGATAGATAGATAGATAGATGATAGATAGGTAGGTAGATGATAGATAGATGATAGATAGGTAGGTAGATGATAGATGGGTAGATAGATGATAGATAGGTAGATAGATGATAGATAGGTAGATAGATGATAGATAGGTAGATAGATGATAGATAGGTAGATAGATGATAGATAGGTAGATAGATGATAGATAGGTAGATAGATGATAGATAGGTAGATAGATGATAGGTAGATAGATAGATGATAGGTAGATAGATGATAGGTAGATAGATAGGTAGATAGATAGGTAGATAGATAGGTAGGAAGATAGGTAGGAAGATAGGTAGGAAGATAGGTAGGTAGATAGATAGATGATAGGTAGGTAGAAAGATGATGGATAGGTAGATAGATAGATGATAGGTAGGTAGATAGATGATAGGTAGGTAGATAGATGATAGGTAGGTAGATAGATGATAGGTAGGTAGATAGATGATAGATAGGTAGGTAGGTAAATAGATGATAGATAGATAGATAGATAGATGATAGATAGGTAGATAGATGATAGATAGGTAGATAGATGATAGATAGGTAGATAGATGATAGGTAGATAGATGATAGGTAGATAGATGATAGGTAGATAGATAGGTAGGAAGATAGGTAGGAAGATAGGTAGGAAGATAGGTAGGAAGATAGGTAGGAAGATAGGTAGGAAGATAGGTAGGAAGATAGGTAGGTAGTGGATAGGTAGGTAGGTAGAAAGATGATGGATAGGTAGATAGATAGATGATAGGTAGGTAGATAGATGATAGGTAGGTAGGTAAATAGATGATAGATAGATAGATGATAGATAGGTAGATAGATGATAGGTAGGTAGATAGATAGATGATAGATAGGTAGGTAGATAGATGATAGATAGGTAGGTAAATAGATGATAGATAGATAGATAGATAGATAGATAGATAGATAGATAGATAGATAGATAGATAGATAGATAGATAGATAGATAGGTAGATAGATAGATAGATGATAGATAAATAGATGATAGATAGATAGATGGGTAGATAGATAGGTAGATAGATAGGTAGATAGATGGATGATAGATAGATAGATAGATAGATATTCATTGTCATTAATTCTAAGTTAACTTTTCATAACAAGAAAAAAATGTTTGCTATATTCACAAAGAGATCTACTACCCCTAAATAAGGAAGAAGAGCACCAGCGCCACCACTTCCGGTGCCATCGTTTCAAGGAAGCCTGGTTAGCCGAAATGGTTAAACGGATTCACACATCAGTAAAGAAGATTCGTGTTTGACTTGGGGAGATATTTACATATAAACCCGATGTTGGCGTGATCTGTACGGTATGCGCTGAAGGGAAAGTTGCTACTGCTTTCTCTACCGGCAAGACCTGGGATAACGGAGAGAAACTTGATTACATGAAGCGTCCTCTAGCAACCAAGATACGTTTGTCTGCTGTGCGAGCTCTTAGTGATACGAATTCTGCTAGCAAATCTGTTTGGATTGCGTGGCAGCCAAAGAGAAAGCGGATAG